>NW_027526203.1:189862057-190044557 GCF_048455015.1 Haemaphysalis longicornis | reverse complement strand
TTTCTTTTCTCTTATTTTGAGCACACTCGTCACCTCCTCCGCCTTTATTTGCTTCCCTATCTACTGCGTCTGTGCCTGTAAACAATTCAATAATGAATTTTTTTTTGTTTTTTTTTGTTCTTTGTGGGGCTACAAAACATGCGCAAAAACTGTGTGGACCCATAGCCAGCGGCTAGTAAGGGGTCCAATAAAAAGATGCAAGAATTGCAGACAACACATGTTAGTACACATCGTCGACAGTAAACTTAAAAAACGTTAAAATACACTCTAAACACTCGTTAGAGCACAGATTTCTTGAATAAATACAATTCTAAAAGCCAGTGAAATAAACAAGAGCAGGTTGAATTTTTAACAGCAATAACAACGGCAATTGCATTTGTCACTCAGGTTACAATGAGTACATCATATTAAAGCACCAGAACCACTTAAAATTCAGGATGTCATCACATTGTATAAGAAGAATCACGTCATTCGATAATGGGGTATAAGTGTGAGACAACGTACAGATAATAGCTACAAGCATGAACTCAATGTGCGTCATTCATTTTAAGGTAATGCGTTTTTATTGCAACAGAAAAATTATTATCAACTTTTACGTCGTGCGGCAGGCTATTCCAGATCTTTACACCAGTAAATTCCAGCACACGTGCATCGTACACATTTCTTTTTACGACTAAGTTAAAGTTTCCAAAGGTATGGCCCCATGTTGCGCGTGCAGGAGTATTAAGTGTAGACACGTCAAACGGAAGGTTGTTTCTAATTATGTTGTGGATGCATTCAGCAGTTTTTTTCTCGCGAAGTAGATCAAATGGTAAGACGCGTAGTTCAGTAAACAGCGACTTGCTGGGTCGAGAGTAGCCAGAACGCGTAATTATTCTAAGAGCTCGTTTTTGCGCTCGCCTCAGGCGGTCTAGGTAAGTATTGTATGTCCAGCCCCACGACTCGATGCAATACGTAAGATGAGTGTGCACTAACGTGAAGTATAGGAGTCGCAGAACATCGGTGTCGAAGTATTCACGCAACTGGATCAGAGCAGAGCAGCCAGACGCAATCTTCGCGCAAACTGCGTCGACGTGATGTTCCCAATGTATATGCTTATCTAAGGTCACACCAAGGTACGTAAGAAGGTTGGTTGATTCAAGCTGCGCTTGGCAAATAGCTAATCTGATATCAGCCAAACTGAGAAATCTGTTTCGCGACTGGAAAAGTACGTACTTCGTTTTCTTTGTGTTGACTGTCAATTTGTTCCTCAGATACCAGTCTGAGATTTTTTTCCAGCTCGGCATTTGCGATGCTTTCGAGTTCGGTAGTATGATTGGCAGTAATTATAATGGCAGTGTCATCAGCGTACATGATAGAGTTGGCTGAGGTTAATATCCGAGGCAAGTCGTTCACGTAAAGGGAAAAAAATAACGGACCAAGAGTAGAGCCCTGCGGTACTCCTGTTCGCAAGTACTGCATAGATGACGTCATATTTTTCATTGAGACAACTTGTTGACGATTTGTAAGATAGCTAGCGAAAAATTCAAGCACCCTATCACGAAACCCGTATATTTTTAATTTGTTTAGCAAGATGTCATGGTTAACCGTGTCGAACGCCTTCTTTATATCTAGAAAGATAACAGCAGCTAGTTTGTTGGTGTCTAGGGCACTATTGATAGACTGGGTGAGTGTAATGACGGTTGAGCTAGTGGAATGCTTCGGACGAAATCCATGTTGCTGCGGGCAAATAATAGTATATTTATTTAGGAAGTTGTGAATGCGTATAGAGAGAATTTTTTCAAATGTGTTATTAATAACGCTTAGAACAGAAATAGGTCTGTAGCTAGAAGGGTCAGAAGTATCGCCATCCATAAATACCGGTGTAACTCTGGCTATCTTTAAAGAAGACGGGTATGTGTATTCAACCACGGAATGGTTGAACAGACGGCCCAAAATTGGTCCTATGATATCACTGTTTTCCTTGATTAGTTTTGCACAAATGCTGTCCAAGCCTACTGCTTTCTTTGTTGACAACTGCGCAATAACCGACAATACTTCGTGGGCTTCAATTTCGTGAAGGGCGAAAGAGTTAACAACTGGCGGTAGAGGAACACTGTCCAAACTTGCAACTGGAAGCTTCGAAGCTAGTTCAGGACCGATCGAAATTGGTGAAAAAAGTAATAAATTCGTCAACGGTGTCTTTAGTAACGATAGGCGGAAGGGTGGAGCTTTTGTTTTTTTAATTTCTCGTGACCTCGTTAACCACTTCCCACATTTTTTTCGGATTTCCTGAGGTATCTTCAATGCGGCGAGTAAAATATTCTTTTTTTCTGGCTCTCATTAAAGACACTGATTTGTTACGCGTGCATTTGAACTGGTACAGGTAATATTCATTTCCCTTATGATGTAGCCACTTATGATACCAATAGTCCTTTTTCCTTAGTATGCTCAGGATTTCTTCGGTCATCCACGGACAAATTGGTTTATAGCGTAGCGACGATAATACATTTCGGCTACTGCAGTCTATAAGCTCATTTAGGGTAGTAATCAGGTTCGAGAACTCTGTATTTACTTCTTCATGATAGATACGATCCGGTCTGATTAACAACAGCTTGTTACGGAATAATTCATAGTTTATATTGGTTCTGCGTGTCGGCATAAGCGTTTTCATCATAGGAAGTGTGTTAACCTGTACGAAGATTGGCAAGTGGTCCGAAATTGGCGTTTGGTAGACGCCTCCGCTTATACCTGTACGTATCAATGTTTGTCAGCGCATGGTCGATTGATGTTGCCGAAGACGGGGTTATACGCGTCGGGGCGGTGATCAGGTTGCGGAAGTTGTACGATCGAAGAAGGTGTGTGTAATCCATGAAATTCTTGGAAGCTGTATCAATGTTCATATCTCCGACAATTATGACGCGAGTTTTGCTTTTCTTGGTTAAAGGAGCCATGAAGAGAAAACAAAAGTTTGTTTTATTCGAAAGATTAGGTGTTTCATAGTACCCCAAGCGCTTTCCCGGCAGCAAATGATGCTTTATTCACTGAGAAATAAGGCAATTTAAGCCAAAATTTTAAATCTCCCGCTAAAATTGCACATTCCGTGGCGTGAACAATGGCGTCATACGAGCCGGTCCATGAAACAGATACTTAGTATGTCGACTCCATATAGCACCCACACGCGGGAGTCAGACAGGAACCGAAACTCGTGCTGAAACCGAGACGGCAGCCATTATAAAAATACTAGTAAAACCTAGTGCACCCGCACTTCTAGTCATGGAATCGCCTGATCCAAAGAACAAAACTCTCGCCGAGGAGCTAGGGCTTGCATTTAACAACCTCACACCCCTTGAACGCTCAATGCTTCTAAGTGCACGAGCGGCAGGAGTTGTGGGATACGCGGTGGACGGGAAAGCGTCCATTCCGCGATAGCCACAACAGACGAACGCCCTGCCGTCGGCACCGCTGCCTCGTCAGCCCCGTCGCGACGGACGAATACAGACTGGTACGTATGTGCCGTATTTTTATTACGGTTAATAATAGTTCAATTTCAGTAGCAGTATCGCTTATGCCAGTTGGCCGGTGTCGTGTATGGAAAGCCGTTCGCGCGAGCTCTCTGCTCCGACCAGAAAGATACGAGCGTCAATGCGCGGTGTGTACGGCATTTTTAGGGGCGAAGCTCCTAAAGCCATGGGTCTGTCCATCCCTTGTGTCTCGTGGTACGTGACCGCCACATGCTTTCGGAGATGTCGCAAAGTGGGCCGCGTTGCACGCGCAAGAACCGGCTGCAACCGGCAGCGCAAACTCGGCACCGGGAGCGCGAGCTTGTCTGTGTTCGCCAACGGAGGCGCGAGCGCACGTGCACTGCGAGGGGGAGATCACGCAAGAGATCACGCCACGAACGCAGGCAGTCGTTCTCGGAGATCGAACGAGAAGCAAGGACCTTTGCTCGTTTCCTCTCGTCTTGTTCGGGCACAAGTTCGCCCTAAATAAAAGTTCTTTCTTTACCGATGTGTCCCATCCTACGTGACAAATTGTGGTGGAGGTGCGCGGTAGTCCTCGATGGCGCGGGGTCTTTCACCAGGTCTGGGCCTGGGAGCATTGACTCCGAAAATAAAAGTTGATTTGTACAATGTACGCGCACAGTCTTACGTCTTTCTTAATCATGTAATGGGCGAACTTTCACGGGAGAGTTACGGTTACCGATGATCTCCCCCTCTCGAGCTTCGCCCCACTTATCATCATTCATTGCGTGAATATGGCGTGATTTTTTTCCCCCAAGGTCAGAGCGCTTTGACGGCGATTTGACGAAGTCGGCGACGAGCGCCAGCATGTCCCAGGAGTGAGCTAACGTAAGGGTCCCTGCCGTAATCACTTCGTCGGAAATGAAGCGAGCACACTCGTACTTCCTTTAGCTCCCTTTCTCCTCCGTTTGCAAAGTTCACAAAACGTAGCCACTTGCTTCGCCGCGGTTCGTCGTTTGGCAGCACATGAAAGGAGATCTCTTCACCGGCGGGGATGTCGCACTCCCTCGACGATTTGCCCGTACTACATGGGCATTTCAAAACGCAGCAACAAAATTTCATTGTAAAGTACTCGAACAAACTGAAGTTTTCAGTGGTTGCAAACTAGAAACGAGCTCGTAACGACAGCAGAAAGCCAACACCATTCGAAACTTATGCGACGACTGGCACTGTCTGGTCGCTTCTTGCTGTTCCTTACTCCCCTCGTTTCTATTTTTACATTTGCTGGTTGGCGATATGACGGCCAACCTCCTGTCAAGGGATTAAGATACCAAGCAAGGTCGCGGCTGTACGAGCTGGAACGGTTCGTTGGCCCCTAAGAGCCTCGAACCCGAAAATTCGTCTGCCCGACGGCGAGATGTCGAGCTCGGCCGGCGGTAGTTTCGTACGCATTGGCGCACACGCTTGCGTGTTCGTTCGGAACTTCAACCGTTTACTCCACCATTCTTTGTCATAAAAAGAATGTGCAGTATGTTTCACGGGCATATAGCTCGCTATGCAAACTGTAAGCCCTGCCTAACATGCGTTTGCTTTTGCCGGCCTCCGCCAATCGCAGAGCGTTCTCGAGTGACATCATAGGTTCTGTTGCGGAAAATGAGCTGGTGGGTCGCATGGTCATTTCCTTCTTTCCTAATTATGTAGCTTATTTGAGCGAAGTTTGCGTTATAAGTGGTGTCGTTATGGTTCTAACGAGGCAACCTTTCGAATGAACCAAACCTGTGTTTTCTCTTCATGGCTCCTTTAAAGAAGACATGATTATTTCCATTTCATCGACAAACACAGCAAGGCTTGAATGCGGAGGTCGGTAGACAACGCCCACTACGAGCCCACATTCAAGTTTCAAAAATAACGCTTCAAGTGCCGGTGAACAACAAGAAACTGATGTTAAGATAGTGTATTGTAACCTATCTTTAACGGACAATGCCACACCACCACCACGGAACTGAGAGTCCCGTGGCTGCGATATTGTTATGTAGCCAGGAATTGTTATATTTTCGTGTTTTCTTAGCCATGTTTCAGTTGTCGCTATGATTTCAAACGACTCGTCTTGTGTAACGATAAAAGAAAGAAGGGAGTTAAGGTTTTTATTTATGCTATGGACGTTACTGTGAAGAACGGATATGTTTTTTCTGGGAGCAATCATGGGCTAGAGTTAGTGTGGCTTGCTTCATTTTGCGGCGGCTGTATGCTAGAATTATTTTTTTTTTTTTGTAGATCTGCTTCACAGGTAACGTGGACTACTTTTGATTTTTCAGCTTTCCTCATCGGTATTTTTCCGTCTGAGACCCAAGCAAACTTCCACCCTTTCGCACGCTTGGTGGCGATTGCCTTCCCCAGAAGAATCTTATTTTCCGGGCATAGATGTTCATTGACAAAGATGGGATCCGCCCCTCTAAATCCAAGAATCGATTCGTTCAGGCGTTTTTTCTTTGCTGCCGACAAAAATCTGTCTCGGGTAGTTCGGGAAGCAAACTGAATAACAATTTTTGGCGGTCCTTTAGCCTTTGTAGGCACTCGATGTGCAATCTCGATGTCATGACTGGACAGTCGTGTAGACAAACGCGAAGCGATTGCTTCGACGACCTTAGGAATATCCTCACTGTCAGTAACAGGTATGCCCTTCACTTCGAGGTTGCTCCTCCTGCTTACTGCTTCAGTTCAATTAGCTGTTGTTTGGTCTCATGAAGTTCTTTGCTTAGTGTTCAGTTCTGTTTGTGGCATACAAGGACAAGATGTTTTGCCTCTTTCAGTTCATTACGGAGAGTGATAACTTCGGTTTTGAATTCTTCGAAGTTTCCGTTCATGAAATTTACTCCTTCTTTGACTAACGCAAGTTCTGCCTGGACTGAAGAGTTCGATGAATGCAGCTCTTTTACTTCATTTTTTAGTTCATTCATCACCTCCAGAAATTTGGAAGTCATGTCTGTCAAAACCTTGACTACTTCTTTTATACTGCTAGGCGCTTTTTCAGCGAGTGTCTGTGCAAATGTGGTCAAGTGTCACCCTTTTTACTTGCCATCGTGTTAAGGCGTATATCACACAGGTTACAGTAACACAGAGAAGCACAGGCTACAGTAACACTCAACAATAACAACTACAGTAACACACAAGTTTCAGAGCAGTCCGGCAGCCGTAAACAGCTGAATTACAATGGACAGTAAAACTGAATCCCCACCTGCAACGAGTGAAGGCAGCGGCATAGCCGAGGTGTCCACCACGGACGCCGGTACCGCTCTGAATGTGGCTTGGCCGGTGCTCCATTCCCTTTTGTAGCGAAGCCAGCACCTCCAGTCGTTGGTTGGCCGCAGTAAAAAGGCACGTGTCCCGATGACGGTGTCCGATGTGCATGCGCGTAGCTTCCGACGATTCCTCGCGCTGTTGACCGTTTTCTTATCGGATGCCTGCAACGAGTGAAGGCAGCGGTTTAGTCGAGGTGTCCACCACGGACGCCGGTACCGCTCTGAATGTGGCTTGGCCGGTGCTCCATTCCCTTTTGTAGCGAAGCCAGCACCTCCAGTCGTTGGTTGGCCGCAGTAAAAAGGCACGTGTCCCGATGACGGTGTCCGATGTGCATGCGCGTAGCTTCCGACGATTCCTCGCGCTGTTGACCGTTTTCTTATCGGATGCCTGCAACGAGTGAAGGCAGCGGTTTAGCCGAGGTGTCCACCACGGCCGCCGGTACCGCTATGAATGGCCCGTACTGTGTCGTGGAGCCTCCGCCGGGCAGGATTTCGGCGCCCTTTCAACGACGCCGTTGTCATAGCGTGAAAAAAACCGCGTGGCTTTCCACACACTTCAGCCAATGCGCCGGTGGCTAGCTCCTCCATGCCTCGAAGCGTAACATAGACCTAATGTCAGGAAACCCCGGGAAAGCGATGGCCAATACGCGTCGTACACATGGCAGCCAATGGGAGGTCTATGAACCGCTTTGCTGCTACAGACGCCGGAAGACGGTCTTTTAGCTCAATTGGCCATTTAATGTTTTTACTTTTTCCCGCATCCTGTGCTGCAGTCGACGTTGAGCGGCTGCTTCGATTAGCTGTTAAAGCTCGTACATGTTAAAGTCTAAGCTTAAATTTCGGGATCACGCCTGCGGAAATTACACCTGAACTGAACGCGTTTTGCTGGGTAGGCTACGCCTTTACTTCGATACCTGCATTTGTTATGGGGCCGATGCGATGTGAACGCTAGCTCGCATCGAGCGAAATTAAAAAAAAAGCTAAGGACGAACACCCCAAGGGACGAACCTACGACTCTGCGATATGTGGATCCTGCAAGAACAGTAATTGAGGCTTTAAAACGGTAAAAGAAAATTCCGGGAATGTGCCGTGTGTCCGCATGTGGTTATCAGACGGGGGCAGGCATACGTCAAGATATATTGGCAAAAAGTATTGGAGTTACCATTTTAGGTGAATTCGCAGAGTGTACACGAGTCAAATGGGATGTGTACATGAGAAAGGGTCTGCAGAGCAGGAACGGCATGCATTTAGTGTCCAAATTTTCAGTTGCGCCGAAGTTATCGGCAATGACGTTACCTTCTTCCGTCTTCCACAACAAGCCACAAAACTTGCATTTTACATTAGTGGAGCAGCCGGGGGTGAAACGTCTAGAACTTAAAAGGGGGCAGGCAAAATTACGCGTCAAAACGGAGCAGTTTATACATCCCAACGAATAGACAGAGCGGAATAGGGGGGAAAAAGTTACGACAATCTTGTTTACTTTTTTAAAATTTCTCTTTCACGCAAGTAATTTTGTCGCTTTCGCACACGGCAATATATCGGCGGTGTTGCGGCGGAGTCGTGGCTGCTCGGGGGTGACCAGAACGAAGTTTGTCCACACATGGTTTTGTCCGCTGGTCTCGCATTCACGCACTCAGCTGGCACCTCCTCCGGAAACATCCAGACATACTTTATTGTGGCAAACGGAGGGAGACTGACCTTTACTTCGTAGCCGACAAAGTGCCACTCACGAAGCCACGACGGTGTTCCTGTTTGGGAGGGCGAGTTAGGGTTGCAGGGAGCGTGCGGCGTCATACCCGGACTTCTCGTCTGAGGAGGACGAGAAAATAGAAGGCAAGCGCCCCTATCGCCAGGATGCCCCCGATCAGCAGAGTGATGATGACGGCCCGCAGGAGTCGACGCCGCCTCTTGACAACCTCCAGCATCGTCATGTGGTGGCCAGGCTGGACGGAAGGGCACAACGCCAGGGAAGAAGTGAGCTAAAACGAATGGGCCAGTATCTCGGGGAACAGTAGTAGGGGGGTAGGGGTACGAACATTTCCCACCCCGAAATTACGCGGTGATAGGAGTCCCGCACTCGACAAAACCTTTAAAAACGCTAAAGCCCGTACTACGTTGCGTTAGAACGATCCATTTTCTCACCTGCAGCATATTGTCAAATGTTTTGTACGACCGATTGTATGGACCGGCAAGACAGCTGGGAAACGTCACTGTTTCCCCGAGACATCCAGGCTGAAAAAACTTGTTCAGAAGGAAAGCTGTTTTTATTTTTAAAAGGCCGAGGACGCTTCGCTTGCCACAGACGTAATTAAGTCTAAAGCAACGTGTTTCTCAATGAAAAACCGTATCGCTCGAAAGGAATGTAGAAGGCATTTCGCATTTTGCAAATACATGCGATATTCGCGCACACGAATTCGCGAAGGAAAAATGCACCATGCCGCTTCAGAACGCTCATTTTTACCAGCCCTTAATTTCTTACGGCAGAACTTCATTTTTACTTGGCTTTCCAAAGGAAGCAGAAGAAATATAAAGGGAACTGCTGAAGGCCCCAAGGTGATGACAATACACGGGATTCATAGCACTTTGCGTTACTACAACTAGCTCTACAAAAAACACAGCTAATTGCTAAGAATACTATCACTGCTACTAGGACTGGTGATAATAGACTTTAATACGTGCCCCACAGCTGCACGTCAAGCAGTCACCAGTCCTCCACTTCAGAAAAAAACAGGTTGATGGGAAAGACTCAAGTACAAGAGCAGGTATGGTCGGGGCTCCAGTGGCGTGCAGAGGAGATCGGCTTCGACAAAAAGGCAAAACTCTTACCAGAATGTTTGTGGAGGCCGCGTACAAGGGATCGTGATCGAGTACGGGCACGACATTCACCACACACTGGGGTGCCTCTTCCTGCGACGACTCGGCCGTCTTTTCTTCGGGCGCCATTTCCCGCAGGCCCTTTGCTGTTGCCTGCACCCAAACATCCACGCGATGACGATGATTATAGGAACGTACCTTTAGATATGTCGCGAAAACCGTTCGGGAAGGATTGATCACAACATTTAGTGTTGTCTGGCAGGAAAACAAAACAATCAAGGAATAAAATAAGCGAATAAATGAAAAAAAAACAAATATCGCAAGAATATTTAGAAAATACATAGCTCTGCAAGAAATGATTGCGAAAATCCCTTCAAGTAGCTCTTCATCCTCTTCATGACCGAGGGAGTTCAAGAAAATGGAGAGCCGAAGTTGCAAGTGGGAGTAAAAGTCTTAGGACTGTCCACGCAGGGTGCTGCGAGTTTCAGCGTCAGCTAAAGCTACTATTTTTTCAATTTTTTGGGTCATTGAAATTGATTGGTTGAAACTGATCTAAATTGGCAGTTTTTTGAAGCAGTTTGGTGGCGTCGACCGCGCGAAGCATTAGTAGGCTCGTAATGACAACCGACAGGTTACTTAGCGACGGCGGCGCAGCAGTATTGGTAGCGCTGCGGGCGAGCGAGGAGGAGGGCACGTCACAACATTTTTTTTTATGGAATACAATGTGCGACTTACTACAAGCGACAATTTTTGCGCCGCCCGTCACGACGCACCGTCATGATCACCGATAGCCGGGGAATAACGAGTCGTTCTTCGCGTGCCCAGTGGTAGCCCGCACTCTATGAAGTCGCGGCTGTGGGCTTCACCACAACGCCCCAGAACGCCCATCGGTGTGACCAGATGGGGGAAATTGGCGACGGACGAGGCCCAGTACGCGATTAGACCCGCACTCTATGAAGTCGCGGCTGTGGGCTTCACCACAACGCCCCAGAACGCCCATCGGTGTGACCAGATGGGGGAATTTGGCGACGGACGAGGCCCAGTACGCGATTAGTGAGTGAGTGAGTGAGTGAGTGAGTGAGTGAGTGAGTGAGTGAGTGAGTGAGTGAGTGAGTGAGTGAGTGAGTGAGTGAGTGAGTGAGTGAGTGAGTGAGTGAGTGAGTGAGTGAGTGAGTGAGTGAGTGAGTGAGTGAGTGAGTGAGTGAGTGAGTGAGTGAGTGAGTGAGTGAGTGAGTGAGTGAGTGAGTGAGTGAGTGAGTGAGTGAGTGAGTGAGTGAGTGAGTGAGTGAGTGAGTGAGTGAGTGAGTGAGTGAGTGAGTGAGTGAGTGAGTGAGTGAGTGAGTGAGTGAGTGAGTGAGTGAGTGAGTGAGTGAGTGAGTGAGTGAGTGAGTGAGTGAGTGAGTGAGTGAGTGAGTGAGTGAGTGAGTGAGTGAGTGAGTGAGTGAGTGAGTGAGTGAGTGAGTGAGTGAGTGAGTGAGTGAGTGAGTGAGTGAGTGAGTGAGTGAGTGAGTGAGTGAGTGAGTGAGTGAGTGAGTGAGTGAGTGAGTGAGTGAGTGAGTGAGTGAGTGAGTGAGTGAGTGAGTGAGTGAGTGAGTGAGTGAGTGAGTGAGTGAGTGAGTGAGTGAGTGAGTGAGTGAGTGAGTGAGTGAGTGAGTGAGTGAGTGAGTGAGTGAGTGAGTGAGTGAGTGAGTGAGTGAGTGAGTGAGACGCTAGACTGACAGGTCGGTGCTGGCCAGCTGGCCCGCCCGCTGCTCGTAGGCTGGTGAGGATTGGGGTCAAGGGATAGGGTTTGCTGACACTCCCATACCATGTGGTGCAGGGGGACATGATGGGAACAGAAATTACCGGTAGCGTAGTAGAGGGTAGGAACATAGCGTGGGGGAGAGTGCGTGGGGATACGAGTTCGTATGTAGCCGGCGTATACAGGTAGTCGCCTCAGCTCTGGTAGATGGGGTGTGGTGGTGGGAACTGTTGTTCGTGGCGGCACTGGGCGAGCGTTTCCGTGCTTGAAAGAGGAATAGGCTTGAGAGAGCGAAGGGACTGCGCTCCTTCGCCTTCTTGAGAAACGGCTTTGTATGAACGCACGCAGCGGCGTGTGGCGCCTCGTTTCCCTCTAAGGACCTGGGGTCCAGATGATGTGAATTGCCGGGAGCTGGCACACACTTTGCATAATTTTGAGGGCCGCGGGAGATATGTGGCCTAGCAGGAAGTTGCGGCATGCGGCTTCGGAGTCCGTCATGAGAGTGAGGAATTTGCTCTTAGTGGTGGCGGCCAAAGCCATGGCAAGTTCTTCTGCTGCCTCAATAGATGTCGTGGGAACTGTAGCGGCCGTCAGGTCGGCATCGTTGGCGTCGGTGACGCTCACTGCATGAGCAGGTGGTTGGGGACGCGACGAGGCATCCGTGTACCAAGTGAAGGAGGAGTCCGGGAAGCGTTTTCTAAGTGCTCGTATCCGGGCTTCTCGGCGTGTCTTGTTATACATTGGGTGCGTATTTTTTGGTATTTGTGCAACTTTGATTTAGTGTCTGATGACTAGAGGGGTTTGTTGCTTCTATTCCCAGGCCTGTAGCCGAGCCGGGTAAGTGTAGCCCTGCCGGTTGGCGTGAGCTTGAGCCGAGTGAATCGGGAGATGCGATTAGGTTCTTACAGTTCCCCCCATGTATTATGGACGCTGAGCTGCGTAAGTTTTCTAGTGGCTGCTTTTGGAGGTAGTCTAAGGGCAGCTTGTAGGCTTGACATATGGCGATGTTTAGTTTTTCCTTCTCCGTGATTTCAGGGCCAAGTAAGGTGTCCCGTACCTAACCCGGATGATGAGGATGGCGTGAATGATGCGCAAGCTGTCGGTTTATTGTAGCCCAAATTGTTGATGGGAGACTGCGGATGAGGTGCATGAGTTGGGTGAGAGTGCGTTGCAAGGGAAGTGTAGTCTGGGAACCTGATCGATCTTTGGCATGTTGAGGCGTAGGATGCGTAATGGGGGCAGTGGCGGTCCCAAGGGAAGGGGGGGAGGGCGATCGCTCCCCCCCCCCCCAAAAGAGGTCCTCAGCTTCTTATTTTTTGTTTTTCTTTAAGAATTTCACTTGCGCGAGGTTAAATCCCACTTGTGCGAGGCCGCAAACGTGTTGCGACCGTCAGAAATGCGCTCTCGAGCCAGCCGTTGCACTACCTAAGGGGCGCCAAAAACCACTGTCGCTAAGTGATTTGCGCGAAGCGGGTTACACCACATACGCGCACACGCCTGCATTATCACCTCCTCGGCAGAATTGGCGCAAGGAGGGTAGCGGTTCTTTATTCGCCCCCCCCCCCCAAAAAAAAAAAAAAAAAAAATCGCCCCCCCCCCCCTCCCCCAAAACCAATCTCTGGGACCGCTACTGAGTGTGGGAGATGGGGGACGGGTTGGTCATTAATGGTGAATTCGGGATCTGGTATGGGATGTGGACGTTTCTTGTAAGCTCTCTTGCTCAGGGTTAAAAGAGCAGATTTTTGGGGTGCGCACCGGAGTCCTCGGGATTGCAGATGTTGTTCGGTGATTTGGGTGGCTGCTTGAAGTGCGTCTTTCTGGTCGCACAGAGATCCAGTGGAGACCCAGACCTTTAGGTCGTCCGTGATATAGCATGGCGTAGTTCTGGGATGACTTCTAATAGGGGGTGGGAGGAGTCTTTCATCCTGATGTTGAAGAGTAAGGGGGATACTACCGACGCTAGTGGAGTGGCCTTTCATATGGTTTGGAACACGTCATATCGAAGTAGTCCGATGCCCACTGTTGCTGTGCGCTGGGTGAATAATGAGGCAAAGTTATGATGTGCTCTCACCACAGTTCGTAGATGTGAGGCCTTGAAGGAGGCTTGGCCGAAACGTTGTCGAAGGCCCCCTTAATATAAGGGCTAAGATAGACCGCTTACTGGGCTTAAGGCTGTCCAGAACTTCCTTTTTTTAGCGGTAATAGTATGTCTTGCGTTGATAGATATGGGCGGAAGCCGTACATTGGGTCAGGGAAGTACCCGTTGTCTTCATTGTGGGGCGAGAGCCAGTTGTGGACCATGTGTTCAAACAGTTTGCCGACACATAAAGTTAGAGAAATAGGCCTTAGGTTTTGGGGGTTCAAGGGTTTGCCAGGTTTGGGGATGAGTGACATCCGCCTGCTTCCACTGTGGGGCACGGAACCCGCCAGCCAGCAGACATTGATGTAGTTTAGGAGATTTTCCAAGACAGCATGACCAAGGTTTCGAAGTAGTTTATTGAGGATTTTGTCTCCACCCAGGGTGCTGTTGCGGGTGAGGTTGTACGCCGCCGCTTAGATTTAAGCATAGGAGAACGGCTCGTCCATTTTGGGGGTTGGGAAGCCTGTGTAGTCGTCTGCTTGGGTGGGTTGGACGTGAGGTACGTGGGGCCGCCAACGCTTAACTTCATTCAACAAGTCGCCTTCAGTGCCCGTGTAATTGTGAATTAATCGGCGGAGCTGGTCGTCAGCGATCGCCTTGGGTTCGCCGGTCTCCATCAGGCGCGCAGAATAGAAAAAAAAGAAAGAAAAAAAATCTGTGCTGTTGCAACCGCGCAGTCCTTTTTTTATTTTAATTGCGTGCTGGGCATCATCATTTGCCTAATTCTCACACTCGACCACGCCAATTGGTCATAGTGATGCGTTGGGGTGAAGCCCACCTTCAGCAATTTCTTTTCATTTTAACCAATTTATTTTAAGGCGAAAGCCTTAGATGCCTCATCAAACATGAAAAGCGACCGTATTTGTCGGCGGCGGCGTCAACACGAATAGTGCCAGAAATAGCCGCCTCCGCAAAAACAAAAACGTTTCTGTGTTCGTGGGGGATTTCAACCCGGGACGCCCGCTCCGCAGCCAAGTGCGCTGACCACAGCGCTAGCCAGGCGCCGTGTCCGAATGGAACAAACATAGTGTGATGCGTGCTCCGTGACAGGTGAACGCAACGGCACGTGCGTAGAACAGGTGCATGCGGGGGAGAGCTCTCACTGTGGGGAAGCTGCGTGAGTGAGTGAGTGAGTGAGTGAGTGAGTGAGTGAGTGAGTGAGTGAGTGAGTGAGTGAGTGAGTGAGTGAGTGAGTGAGTGAGTGAGTGAGTGAGTGAGTGAGTGAGTGAGTGAGTGAAATAGAAAGTGCAAAAGAAGTGGTGGACTGGGGATATTTTGAACTCATTTAGGAGTTCACCACCATACAACCCAGTCCCGGGGAAGGGGAGAGGGGGAATCAAAGGGGACAGGTGAGAACAAATCGGGATAGGGCAAGAGGGAGAGAAAGAAAGAGATAAAGAGGCTGGCTGGCAGGCATTGGGCTACAGCCGCTGGATGAGGTCGGTCTCCTCGAGGAAGGCCAGGACAAGTCGGAAGGCTTCCCGTCGGGTGGAGTTGGGGCCCGTCGGGAAAAGTATATCCACCAGGGTGTGGCTGGGCTGGGGAAGTTGCTGTATCGTACTTGGCTATCGCGGCCCGAAAACCGATAACGAGCCCCACTGTCACCCCCATCTTCCTTCCCTGGCTGCGCATGCGGCTATATAAGCAAGCCCAATAAAAAAGCATCCCGGGTCGGCTCTGGTCCTTCCACTTCATGCCTCGTCTTACGTACACATACATGATACAGCTGCCGCGTGAATTGCGGCCAGAAAAGACGGAGAAAGGAAAGCGAAGAAACAGACGGCAAGCACAATGCAGCAGTGGAGAAGTAGTTGATAATATCTGGCTTTCTCCTTCAAATCGCGTAAGCAGACTTAAGTTCCCGATAAATTATTTTATTAATTTACTACATACTGCCAGCTGCCTGTTGGCCGCCAAAGCAGGGGCTGTAACAGCATCCAACGAGTTCGCTTGGTAACTCCAGCGTTACAGAGAAGAAAGAACAAAACCAGGCAGGCACAGAGATTCCCGTCGTAGAAGAAACAAGCAGCGCAGAGTGAAAACAACCGAGAAGCCCTTTTCGACAAGCATACGCAGGTCTCAATGGTGACATGCGCAAGCTCGTGATTAAACAAAACAATCGATAAGCACTCTTTGGTGAGCATGCGGAGCTCATCATGGTGACACACACAAGTGAAATGTTAAACGATGTGTATTCGATGGGATGCGACAACGTCGGATCGTGTCAAAATGACCCGACCTTTTTTTTTTTTTTTTTTTGCATATCCGCACGCTCCCGCACAGCGCCTAGTTTTGTTGAGACCGGGAGTGCCAGCAAGCACCGGAACAGCCCTGTCATCCGAACACCGCCTATAAAGGTCCGCGCCGATCGTAGCGACTACAAGGAGAGAATCGCCGACAGCACGTAGGGAACTGAAATTGCAGTGGGTTTGGAGCGCGGCGGGCCAGCATTTTCTCGACGCCGGCAGTGATCTCTCGCGCCTCTCTTCATTTACTGTGGGCACAAGTTCGCCTTATTAAAATTTTGTTGCCGTGTTCCGCTTTCTCAAACTCACCTCGCCATTCGTGGCAATACAGCACGGACGGCCGACCAGAAAGACTCTTGAGCGCCAGTTCTAATGACAGGGGGGAGGGGAGGGGGGGGGGGAGCCAGTGCGTTCCAATCGGATATAGTCTGTAGAAACAAAGTAAACCGAAGAGCCTTCGCTTCATTGCGAGGTATAGGATGGTTTCGGCATGTTTGTTACGTGTTTGACGCGATGTTTTAAAATGCATGTAACTATGAAAATCGATTCGTGAGCGATCATTAACACTGTTGAACAAGAATTTTATGCGGTATAACTTCCGACGTGTCTCTGATATTATAAGTCCTGATCGGTTGCGGAGTTTTGTAATAGAAACATGTCTGCCATACGCGTGATAAAAGAATTGGGGGGCATTTCCTTTTAATACGTTTCAGGCAGTTTATGTCAGATTTTTTTATAGACACAAAATCTGTTTTTGTAAAAGTTCGATACTTTGCAATTGTTCGAAAAAAAAAAATAACCCTCATTTTTAGCAGCTCGGCCGTCCCTTTAATATACAAAAATGACGACAATGAAAATAAACTCTACATACCTGTTTGCCCAATCTACTGCTCCGATAAAGACAGCGTCGCCGAAGATTATGTTGACGGATGGCACGCAGGTTTTCGCATCTCGTGAAGGCGAAATGTCGCGACAGGCAGCGGCCATCCTCGGCAACGAGGGCGCTGCTGGATTTCACACTATAAAACGGTTCCCGGCCCACATGGGGGCCAACGTACATCCCGATGTTCCCAACGCTAATGAGTTTGCCCATGACCGTGCGCGAGGTTTCGCTCACCGCGGCGGTCCCGGCGAATTCGAAGGCGGGGTCGCCGGGAGGTACAGGGACTCGCTCCTCACCTTCCACGAGGTCACGACTCATTATCAACTCCCTCGGAGGACTTTTCCGCTTCCTCACCCTCACCTCACTTGACCGCAATCGTCGGCATTCAGGATGCTCCAAACGGGATCTTTCCCTTCGAGGGGCAGGTTTAGCCACTTCTAGCCCAAAGTAGAACCGCATTGTCCGGACTGCGGAGAGGGGCACTGCTCCATGGCTCATGTGCTCTGGCAATGTCCTGCGTTACGCGATGCAGAGTTCACCAAAGAAGAGGACTAGGAGGACGCTATTAAGAACGGAGACCTTTCGGTTCAACTTCGGGCTGTCCAGAGGGCCTGCGAGAGGGCGGAGGGTCACGGCCTTCCGGTCCCTGCGTGGGAGCGGCCTGCGACTGTCACGGACTCCCCCTGAAAGGGGCGGTCCAAGGCAGTTCCCCAGGACCTGAATAAAGTTCTTTGTCTGTCTGTCTGGCTCTCAGCACGGTGCTACGCAATACGAGTCACCATCTACATCGGCAGTTTCGTCCCTCCGTGGGGAATAAGTTACCAGTTCTATATGGCATTGCCTGGAAATTAACACACTGAGTAGAACTAAACGTAACTGGCGAACAAAAGTCATGACGACAAAACACTAGTATGTCTCATAAAACAACTTTTTTATCCCAGTAACAACGATCGCAATTATAACGCAAACTTCAAACAAGTAATCTGTATATTAGCGGAAGCAGATGAAGCAGTGGTGACTCGCTAGACAATTTCTTGCCGGGTCCCGATGACGCCATCAGGACTTGTTTGTGTGGTTGGCGGCCGCGGATCAAAGCCACCACCGAAGAAAGTTACTGTATGATTGTAGTGGTGCCTTTAGTTTTGTTTTACCATATTTCTTGAATTCTAACGAGCAGTCGACACACTCATAACTCTGTTACCAGTGTTCCCCTATCACGTCACTGCTGACATCGTGTAGCGCGATATTTCAAAGTTTTGAATATTTCGTATATTTTTTTGTACTAAAAAACGTTTTTCGGGCATTTAAGTTGAGTTGAGTGAGCTACCAAATGTTAGTTTTTTCAAATGAAGTCCGGTTGCATTTTGTCTTAATTGTGTTCCTAATAGGCAACGATTCTCGCCGTACGTCAAGTCGACGCTGGACTTGACGGCATGGTGTGAACCAAAACTTATTTGGAGACATACAGTTCATTCTCTCTCCCTGTTAAATGCAAAATTTTATTCCAGGTCGTATGCCAAGGTAATACCACTTGTAATCCATGAGAAGGTGATGCCTCATACACTCCACAACCCACCGAAGTTCTGGTCCTAGTATGAAAAAGGCTAGGAGTGGGGTGGCAATGGGATGGAAACGTCGAATAGGCCTTGTAGGAGCTAGAGTATGTTGTGGTGGGTTCGTTGCACCGCACGAACTCTGTACTAAGTGTGGAAGAGTGTTGAGGTTGTGGGATTCTAGATTTCACACACTAGTTATTTCCCACCCCGCAGCCATCCGCGCTCAGCAAACATGCCTTGCGAGCGCCGGCTACGGACGGGTCCGTTGTTTGCGGAGACAGACAAAGGCAGGAGGCGACAAGGGCAAAACACCAATGGCAGCATTCATTGCAACGTGCAAATCAAATACACTGCATACAGACTGATCGTAGGCCATAACGGTAACATTGGGAGCGAGGCACTAAACAACGCTAGAGATCGAGATGGTTCGACTCACCGATTGAATACCAGAGCAGCGGGGCTCCGCGCGTGCGAGCGCGGGTGCAGTCTCCGAGCTCGCCCGGAAGCGTCTCTTTGTGGCGCGTTCCCCAGGGTCCCCATAGGGGCCCCAACGTTTTGGGTTGCCCAAGCTACTTGGGGCGCCGTATGCGCATGCGCAGCCCCCCAAGCCGTCCTTGGGGTTTTGATTTTGCGTTGAGCCTGCACGCTATTTTTCCAAAAAAGCGGGCGCCCCAAAACTGGCCCCAAGAAAACTTCCGGTCCTTGCGTCGCTATCGCAATCAACGATACTCCGCGTGACCGCGGCTGAAGCGGCAGCACCTCGTTTTACCGATTACGACGATCGTTGAGCTAATAAATATGTAGATTTCGCGTGTCGTTCGCAAGTGGATAAAGCAGGAAATGATGGAGTGCTTTCTGCACGTGGAAACGCTTCGCACACAAACCGGACATGCCTGCAAACACGCCGAACATTCCTTTCCGCGCGGCCCACGAAGCGGATCGAAGCGGCGCGGGCCGCAGCTGCAACAGAATGTCACCGCTGTCCAGAATCACACAAAGCGCAAAAAAGAAGGTCAAAATTCGAGAGAGTGGACGATAGTGGGGTGAAAAAGTGTGCTGCTTGTAATCCGCGGTGATTTTGAAAGCGACGACCAAAAACTGCCGCGATGCTAATCCTACATTCCTTTACGCTGACAGGCCGCGGAGGCTGGTGAGTGAGCCGGCGCCGCCGGCACTAGCCATGGTCTCCGTGACCAGCTGCCGGAGTTGATAATTACGGAAGCCATGCACCAGAACGCGTGGTGCGGCGAGTGGCCGAAGGGTGACGCCACTTGCGCTCAAGAATCAATTAGGCTGTGGCAGGCATCTTGATCACCCTATCGCTAAAGTGATCACATAGCTGCCATGATGCTAAGCCTAATGTTTCCAACATCCGAGCAACTCAAGCAGGCTCCGAGCGGTTGGGGAAGACCCTCTCACAAAACTCGTTGCGCGCAAGCGCGTTGCGTTTGGAGGAGGAGGAGGAGGAGGAGGAGGAGGAATAAACGTCCCTACGAAGCAGTTCGCATTGGGGAAGAGTCCTTATTCCAGGACCCGTTGAGACCGTCCGGCTTCTTGGGCTCTCTTCACCAGCCAAAGCTGGTCGTCAGTGTCCGAGCTGGACAGTGCTCTCTCCCAGTGCTCAGTGGGGGGGAAGAGCAGAGGGGGAGGGTAGGTTGGGGTTCTTATCGCAGCCACACATATGGTAAAGCATGCGCGGATCCTCACAGAAGCGGCATTGCAAGGAGCACAGGGTGGGGGCCGGAATGTGGGCTCCAGCTGGGTGGGGAAAGGTGTTAGTTTGGATGCCTCGAAGGTGGCGTTCTTGTTCTTCTGTGAGGTTTTGGTGAGGAGGAGGGTACATTGTTCACTGCAGGCGGTAGTTCTGCGTGATTTAGTTGTAGGACTAGAGGGTACAGACACGCCACATTGATCGCCAAACTCCTGACTAGCCCGGTGTGTCAGATCTCGGGCATGCTGGTGGGCAGCTTCGTTGCCTGGCATGTCGGCATCGGCGGGAGCCCAAATAATCCTTATGCGGTGTTGTGGAGGATGCGGCAGTAGAATTTGTGTGGCAGGGGGTGAGACGAAGCCGCTCGAGAAAGTTCTGCACGCTTGTTGGCAGTCCGTAATAATGATATCTGCAGGAATTTGAGCAATTATTAGGGCGGCTATGGCCACTTCTTCTGCCTGTAGTGCATAGGTGGTAGGAACTGATGCACTTGTGAGGAGTTCTTGAGCTGTAGTCACCACAGCGGTCATAGCTGTCCTCCCGGGAGAGGAGGCTGCGTCTGTGTATACTGTGTGGAATTTTGGCCGTACCGTTTGAAGATAGCTTTCGCTCTGGCGTCTCTGCGATCCTGGTGGTGTGTTGGATGCATGTTGCGGGGCAGTGGGTCCACAGCAATAAATTGACGAATTTCATGCCGAAGCTGAGTCGCATCGGCCTGGGGGGGGTTGAAGCGGTGAGCGCAGGCGCAGCTGGTTCAGAATTTTTCTGCCGGTGAAGGTGGAGCTCAAATAATTTGTTCATATGATGAGCTTCGAGGAGTTCATCCAAAGTATTATAAACTCCCTAGTGTAGAAGTTTCTGGGTCGAGGTGCTGACAGGTAGTCCCAACGCCAGCTTTTATGCCTTGCGTATAATAGTTTCTACCTTGTCCTTTTCAGCCTTCGAGAGCACAGCGTAGGGGAGGGTGTAAGTAACCCTACAGAGGACAAAGGCTTCGACTAGCCTTAGCACATCCGCCTTTCGAATACATCTCGTTTTTGTGCTGACCCTGCGGATCATGCGTTAGACTTGCTCCGTGGTGTTCTTAAGTCAGAAGTCAGTTTAGTGTTGGAGCGATCCGATTGTAGCAGCATGCCTAAGATTCTCACCGGCTGAGTTGGAACAATAGGGTGGCCATCCACTTCTAGGAAGATGGTTGGCGACCCGGGAGGGAGTTTTTTACTATTCTAAAACTGCCTAATACTTACCCGCACCCAGTACACACCCCCCCCCCCGGCATCTCTCCATTTGCCACTTTTGCGGGGAGTCCGAAACACTCTTTCATGTTGTGGATGGCTGCAAGCCCTCTTTGGCCCTTCCGATCTTCCACACATGAGCTCTGGGAGAGTGTCTTGGTCAGCTCCACCAACACCAACTTGGCTCCACCCTCGACGTCCACCGCAAGTTGGTGGAGAGGGCAAGAGAAGCGGCTCGGGCCAATGACCGCTTCGAAGACTCGTCTCCATATGCCAATAATTAAGTCTACTCTCTCCCCTGCGAAGGGGCGTCGTGAAATAAATCCTCCCGGTATGAGTACAACAGGTATCAGTATGAGAAGAATATGCAAGCCGATAATTAAGACAGCCATGCTTGGCATACACCCACGCAAACGTGAAAAAACAATTGCAAGGACGAACTCAATGTCAACATTCTCTATCCCCAGGCTGCGCTTTTCGTAAGCACATAAAAGCGTGAATATGCGCTAAGATGCCAATCTCGGAGGAGGAAGTAAATTTATTATGTCCAGAGGAAAGGCCTATAGGCCGGTGGGCTTCAGAGTCTAGATGACGGCCAGGTTGTCTTGGCTCTTAGGGGCTCTTAGCGGCCCGCGGCTGGATGTCAGGGTCCTCGTTAAGCAGTGCGGCCACCCTCTGTTCTTTTCTGGGGATAATGAATGTGCTTTTTGAATTGGTGAAGTCTGCTCTTTCCCAGAGCATGTGTGCAAACCTCGCAAGCTGTGGAAGCGTTTGCATTTACCGTAGCGAATTTCTGGGTGAAAGTGTCTGTAGAGGCGGTCGGATGTACGGAATTTGCGCCTTTCGCCTCTGTGCCGAACTCCGAATACCGAATATGCTTGGAGGAGACCACAGCGAGCCTACCGGGGGCGAACCAAGAAACAAAACAGCTTGCCGTGTCACGCGTGAAAGGTGTGAAACTCACATCGGCTAGTCTCTCATAGTGTGAGGGGCGTTAGGTGGACTTGTATCCACCGAGAAATAGATCGGCTATTAAAGGTTAAGCCCCCCCCCCCCCCCCCCCCCCTAGAAAAAGGCAGAACCTTCTTTGTGTAGTTATGAAACAGGGTCCGCCGGTGGCAATAATATTGCACTACCAACCATTGAAGTTCGGAAGGGCGTTGAATTACTCCGACATGATTAATAGGCTGGATATATTTTAATCAAAAGTGACGCCTGCAATGGTAAAAAAAGATCCTCGGCATATATAGTTTACTGGACCCCGTTTTCCTTGAAATAGGTGTGGAATGTTTTATGTCTCACACTTTGTGGCGGTGTTTAAACTTGATCATTACGGATAACGAATAGCTGATGACCCAGCCTGCTACGACGAGCTACTGCAGCAGCACCATCTTGTCACAGTATCTCTCTATCTACAGGATGGGTTGATTGCGACCGCTGTGCGAGTGTATAGTTGTCGCGTTTGTACTGCGGGGCTTTCGACCGACGTTCTTCAGGCCAGGGTAGGGCCGGCTCCCCCATAATTCGTCTTCGCAAAGAACTGCTGCTCTCGTGAGCACTGGATGTCATTGCAGATCTGCTCTCGTGAGCACTGGATTCCATTGCAGATTGATTATTCGTCTTCTTCTTCACATAACGATGTACTGTAACTGAAACCGTGCCAAAGAAGCCATTTTTTTTTGCTCCGTGTTTTTGTGACGTGGCTAATGGGAAGAGGATTAAAGATGAAAAGGAAGAAGAAAGCAGGAAAGCAAGAGAGAGAGGGGGGTGGTGTAAAAAGCACAGATAGTCACGAAACCGATTACAGCTTTCGAGTCTACAGGTATATCTAAATAAGGTATACCTAAAGGTATAACGTAAATGGACTGCATTGCCACTGCTGTGGCATGTGCTGCACACGGTCCCAGCTTTGCCAGCACAAGGACCCTAAATAGAAACACAAGTATATTTACGGCTGAGGCACATGCTATATTAATTACGCTAGAACACATAATACAAACAAAGACACAACAATCCATTACATACACAGACTCATTGAGTGTTATGACAGCATTGCAGTATGGAAAACCAAGTAGGGACATTGTGCTGAACAGGTTAGTTAAAGAGATAATGGCAGCCTACACTTTAAAACAGGTCATAGTCGTGTGTTGGGTGCCTGGACACAGTGGCATTCTTGGTAATGAACTCGCAGACCAGAACGCCGCTGTGGCAGCACTTCACTGTAGCGTCGACGTTGAGCAGCTTCCCTTTCTTGACTGGAAACCATTCATTCGAAAGGCAATCCGACAACGCTGGCAGCGGCACTGGAACACTCAGACAGGTAACAAACTCCACACTATAAAACCCCAATTAGGCAACTACTACACAGAAAAGCACAACAGAACAACGGAAGTATACATGGGCAGATTACGAATAGGCCATACACACGCTACTCACTCGCACCTTCTGCATAGAAAACCCCCACCGCAATGCGACAGGTGCGGACATCGCCTATCTGTCACCCATGTCTTAGTTGAGTGTGGGTACTTCCACAAGGCAAGGAAAAAGCACTTCCGGGAACTCTACACTCACATGATTCCACTTCATCCCTAGATGTTTTTAGCTGATCAACCCTTAATTCCAAGTAAACGCCTTTTTGCTTACCTGGGAGACATTGGCTTTTACCACGTGTAACCTCAGGGCCCCTCAGAGTGGGAGGAAGCTATGAGTGTCTATTTGTTCTTTACATTTTTACCCTGCCATTACCATTTCCCCAATTGTATTGTTGTTTTAAATGAGGGGGTGTATACACCCCCACACTAACCTCTTTTAATATCGTCAAATTTACTGCACCATGTTACTAAAACATCATTCAAAATGATAAACCATTGCGTTGGCGCTCTTTGGCCATCGTTGCCCTTGCGCCATAAAACAAACATAAATGGACTGCGCAGTCCATTTACGTTACGTGCAAAAAGTCCATTAGCGACGTGCAATATCTATCTTTCTGCGCCCATTGGTTGTAGTCATCCGGTTTATTTCACCAGAGAACAACCCCTCTGAGCGCGTCGTCCCGAGCTGTCCTTGTTCCCGCGCACGTCCACAAAATGCTTCAGCCGCCGGAGCCGGACACTTGGGAGAAGTTCCTGAGTCTTTTGGTGCGAGTGTCCCCATGTCCAAGTGACTGAAGGTGTGAGCGCCACCCCAGCCCGAAGCCTCCTGAGAGAAACTTCCTCCACACGGGAAAGATTAGGGGGGAGGGAGCGTATATACAGACGGGAGCATTAAGACACGTGTGTCCCATCTCAGAAGAGATTTCCGGGCTAAAAGACAGGAGCGCGGATCACAAGGAAGGGGGCCAGGGGAGGGTTCAGGTGGGGAAGAAGAGTGGGAAAGATGGTCCGCTAATTTGTCCAGCATATTCTGACCATGCATGCCCCTGTACCCAATGTACACCCTTTGTCAAAATATTTTCTAGGCCAATCCTAAGCCTTCTCGGCCACAAAGAATTGAAAAATAAGCTTTCCCTTTAAATGTGACAAAAATATTTTTGACAGTAAGAAAGGAAGGTGTTTTCTCTAGCTTTCCGGCATAAGATCTTTCAGCCTCGCTCGGGACGTGAGCTTGCACATTGAGTTTCTTGCGGCCTCCGCGTTTCCGGCTTCGCCTAGGAGATTTTGACAAACGCTGTACATGGATCATTAGCTGTTATGTCTTGTGAAGGCTGTGAATCAGAGGTGTCTTCTTCACTTGCTTCAGGTGCTTCACTGCTCTGAGAGAGTCAGTGTATATTCGCCTCCGCGATGCTAGGGAGTGCGCTTCCAGCATTTATTGCGCCATGTATATATAGCCCGGCACTCCAGCAGCAGCGGGTTTGGAGTGTCGGCACTTCCTCGTTTCAGCCCGATTCCAGTATCAAAGGAACACGCCCAGCTCAGTACTATAACGAGGCTTATTAAATCAGCACGAAGAAGCAAGAAATCTCGAGCGTTTTTATATCCCAGTGGCTGCAGAGCTTCATTCCTATTTTTGTAATGACCCTCCCGTGACTTCAACCTTTGGCAACCTTCCACCATGGCAGTACACAACAATTAGAACCAATAAGACAACGAAGCTTCGTCGCCGTGACCAGCCAGCGCCAACCTCCGATACCACGGTCTCTGAGGGTCACTGCGTACTGTACACAGACACAGCTCTTCTGCCGCACGGAGGACGGACCGTTTTCGTCAGAGCCACACAACCGGAACTTAAGGCCAAAGAAGCCTGAGCCGACGAAACTTTCACGAAGCGCGCGGCTCACGATCTAAGAAGCACATATTTGATTGCAGCCACCACAAAATTTTAAAAATGCTTTTTTTTTTCTCCTTCGTCCGCATAGCCTGCATACTTGATGTTTCCACTTAAAAGCGTGTAAGTTATGCTCCAGCCGGGATGCTCCAGACGGTGTAGTTCAGTATTAAAGCACAAAATCTTCAAAAAGAAAAAGGGGGAAAAGAAGAAGCGAAATAGCTTATGCAAGACTCATTCTTCATCATCGCAACTCAAAAACATCTCCTCCCCACTGTGCTCCATAATTTATGAGATCCGTCAACACACGAGCACGAATAAATACATCGCTTCAAGTCGATTTGCATACATGCGCCTGAGCTGCACGAATCAGCTAGTCCAAATGACGCTCATAGCGCCGCGGGAAACAGAATGAAAAAGGAGTCCGTCAACGGTGAACGTGTAAATGAGAAAGAATTGATTTCAAACAAATGGCGTTCAAGTTTATTGTCTTTTCGAACTCAAGCAGCAAAATCTACGTAAATTTAAAACGCGAAGGAAAAGTTCGATGAAGGCATGAACATTTCTGGAAAATCAGGTGCGAACTCACGTCGAGGGGATTTCGTGAAGCACCCGCACATAATATATGTGCCTTCGTCATATATGGGTACCACGTCGTGAAGCAACTGCTCTCAGGAGGAAGCTGCACTGGCAGAAGGTGTTAAATCTGAACGGGCCGTACTAAGCTGCTCCCGGCTATCACGCCAGAGGGAGCATTCCGTGAACTAGAAAGAGAATAAAATTGTTCGGTAGGGAAGAGCAGGGAATATTTCCCCCATACTTGCGCTTTTTACGCGACAAGATTGCTCAACTCTAGAAACAGCGGCAAAAGGCCTGTTCCCACGAACAGGTGCTTAAACGCAAGTTTCTAAATTTGTATCAAGGGTTTTGTTTTCGATGTTTACTTACTTTAGCCCGTGGACACTTCGAAATAACATCGCACGTATGCAGCCATGGGAAAATGAAACGCTAAGGGGGAAATCTGAACGTGTATAACACGAATTCTGTGAATAAGTCTTGTTAGGTCAACCTAATTGGACGGCTCAGTAAAACAGTGAAGTACGGAAGTAATATTGCCGGAATACACCCCAGCCGCGGCGTCATTTGATTCCAATTTCGCATTTTGCGAATTCCGGTTTGTAGTTTCGTATTCCCGTTCTTTTTGTGCATTATTCGGTTGCTACAATGATAGTTATTAGAGACGCCCCAAAGTATCAATTTTGATGTCAAGCAAAATTGGAGCACGGACAATTAGCCTGCTCCCCGGTCAAAATTTTCCCCAGGTGGATGGTTATACAGATTATTGTATGTGTTTATAAGGCTGGAGACAGGTTAGACATTGAGAACTACTGTCCTATATTCATAACTTGTACGGCTTGCAAAATCTTAAAGCATGTAATTTGTAAGCAATTAGTGGGCTATATTGAAAATAATGACATTTTTGTAGCAACAGCACCGCTTTAATTGGGTGTAGCCCGAAAGAACCCATTCCCGTTTGACCCCGTCCCGTTTGAACCCATTCCCGAAACGCCCTTCCCGCTTGACCCGTCCCGTGTGCGCCCGTTCCCGAAACGACCTTCCCGTTTGGGTGCTTCCTGTTTCAGCCCGTTCCCCAAATACCCTTCCCGTTACAACCCGCTCCCAAAGCGCCCTTCTCATCTGAACCCGCATCGTTGCGACCCATTTGAATTTTTGAAAATATGCGTTACCGTCTTCGAAACTGTTCCCCAAATGTGCTTACAAGCAACGGGTCATGCACTAAAAACTTGTATGCACCAAATTTTCCGGAATCGACCGATATTTCTGGCTGATAGGTTTCCGAATGCCTTAGGCCGATACTGCCCTCTTGACACAAAATTTGTAGCGGTGAAAGTGTACTATAAAGATACCCAATATCTTGAGTAATGCACGCATTGGATTTTTCTGCAGTTGGTTTTCGTACGTGCGGCTGAAATTTATTTATCAGCCGCTCTTATGCTCATTGTTTGGAGCGTAGCTTTGTCTTCGGGTTCGAGAGATCTATAGATAAAACATGTCCATAGGAGAGACTTTAAAAAAGGCAAAACCATGTGCAGAAATCTGAGAATTGGCTACTAATGCCTTTCCTACGTGAGTAATGGGCAGATATTTTTATTTATTTACCGATACTTTACGGCCTGGTCGGGCTCATGCAGGAGTAAACATAAAAATACATCAGTATTGGTTGGCGTAGTTTAAAAACGCCCCACACAAATTAGTAAAAGACATAAATATGTAATAGACGCAAAGGGGTCCGATCAAGGATATGCATTCGTAATGTATTCCAATTTTAAAATACGACGATTTAACCAGAACAAATATTTACAATACGTGGGGAAAATTCTAAAGACACCGAGTTCACTGTTTGTTCAGTTAACTTATTACAGTTAGAAATCACCCGAGAAAACAAAGAGAACTTTCGAATAGTAATTCAGCTGATTGGCTACCTACTATAGTTGGTGACAGCTTAACTCTGCAGCGGTTTTCCAAGATCAAAGGGATTTTGTATTCATCCGCAACCAATGGCGTCTCGCCATTTGTGTGACACCTGCGACATACGTTTGGAAGGAGAACTACTTCCAATATGGCCGCGCTCGCTTGCTGACCGCTGCTGCGCCGTCGAGCGACAACGAGGTAGCCGAGAACCAAAAGCTCTGTATGCGATTTGTGTTACGAATGTGCTGTAGTGCATCAAGAATCCGCTTATCGTCACTTGTCCCGTGTGTGTCTTACCGCGTCGTGGTTTGTGCGCACATGAGGAAATCGTGGTGGCCCTGGTGGGCTGTTTCTACGCGGAACGTCGTCACCGAACTCGATCTGAGAACGGCGAAGCGTCGTAGCTGCATCTGCTGCTGGTGTGATTGTGGAAATTGTGTCGGAGTAACGCAACCTCTGTGAAGAAATAATACGATTTGCTTTCGCCTACAGCAGTAGCGGTGACAAGTTGCAAGCGTTTTCGTTTGTTGCTGTGAGCGTAGGCTGCGCCCGATGTTGAGCGCAGGCGTATACGTGGTGTCCGTCTGGCCCGACGCGGATTGTCCAAACGTGTGTGGCGTGTTTTTTGGCCGGATACGGCCGCTCGTACAACCTTACACGTTATTAAGATGATTTCCAAATCTTACAATGTAAGGTATCTTTCCTTACTGATTCGCGCATTGCTTTAGCTTCCCGGGGTACGAATGGAGCAGCGGTGTGGCGTTTTTTTTTTCTTTCCCTGGCGTAAACAGGTATGATTAAAGCATCATTGCAGAGACTCGCGAAGAATTAAACGTTCATGCGCAATTATCCGAGACTGGGTAGCTTTAAGAAAATCGGTATGAAGCTGCCTTCCTGCGAGAGGTTGGTGCCTATGGCGTTCTTTTTAAGAGCGAATGCTCTTTATAAGCGACCCCAAACCATCTGTTGTAGTTTTTCTTCTCTCTTCTTAGCTTGCAGATAACTTGCTTAGCAGCATAATCTATACGAAACAAGTTACCGCTCTTCTGCACGTATCGTTACGGGGTGGCGAAGCCACGCGCGCAGGAGCCTAAAAACAGAAGATGCTTCCTCGTTGGGTTCCGTTTCCAGACTGACTTTATTGGCAGAATCGAGAGAGAAGGAAAAGAAGTGTACATATAGAAAAGAATGGGGAGGGTGGCTGCAGGCATCCACCGCCACGCAAGAGTTCTTTTCGGAGCGGGCGGCGTGGGAGAGTCGTCTTCATTTCACAGCGTTCACTCACGGCGCGCACCACACACACACACACACAAACCCAGACATAACTCTCGTGCGCCGGCGTCGTCGAGGAAACAGACGTCGCTCGAACGGGTCTCCCCGAATTCCGGTGGCCGTTCCGAAGAGCGTCTGCGGCGATCGCACGAGGTGTCGAGTGACGGGGCCCAGGCGCTTTACGTGACCCGCTGGAGGCAGGCAAGCCTGTGTGATCTTCGTCTGCGTGTGGCGCCGACGCCTCCTCGGTCTCGTCCCCCGCGTTGTCTGCAGCTCCTTACAATAATACAACAATCTCCCCCGGATGAGCGTTTTCTTGCGCTCATGGTTTTTCTTTTTTCTTAAAGTTCCAAGGGATACAGCAACTGTACGGGCCGTCTGACCTCCGCTCCCCCGGGTAGCCTGAGCTTGCAAGATCGCACGAGGCCATCTCTTCCCTTGAAGGTTTCCGTGATTCGACCGGTTTTCCATAGATGCCTTTTTAGGTGATCTTCCTTTAAGAGCACCAAGTCACCAGCTTGTAGGCCACTTGACACGGTAGGCTTGCTCAGGTGTGCCGATCTCAGCTCCAACAGGTACTCTTTGCGCCACCTTCGCCAGAAGTTGTCCGCGATGGTGCTGCGGTATCTCCAGCGCCGAACAAGTTGCTGGCCACCTGGAGATGTTGCGGCCGGAAGACGATGCGGTGGCAGAGCAGTGAGTTTTCGCCCCACGAGGAAGTGACCCGGCGACAGCGGTTCAGGCTCATCAGCTTCGGAATAAACGAACGTCAATGGACGCGAGTTGATGACTGCCTCCACCTCGTTGAGAATTGTTGTCAACTCTTCGAAGTTTAGGCTGCTCCGACCCAGCACCTTGCGCAGCGACACCTTTACCGATCTCACCAGGCGCTCCCAAAATCCACCCCACCAAGCGGCCCTTTCAACTATGTATTTCCACCTAATTCTGTGGTCAGCGAAGTAAGATAGAGTTTCTTCCGACTGCAGTGAGTCGAACATCAACTTGAGGTCTCTTGATGATCTTTTAAATGTGAGCGCATTGTCAGAGTAGACCGTAGTGCACATTCCTCGACGTGCCACGAAGCGCTTAAAGGCCAATAGAAAGGCGGCAGCCGAAAGATCACTGACAAGCTCGAGGTGCACTGCACGCGTTACGGCACATGTGAAGAGGGCGATGTAACATTTCTTCGTCCCACCGCCCTCCGGACACATCAGCGGGCCAGCGAAGTCCACTCCAACGACGTCAAACGGGTTCCCCTGTGTTACTCTATCGGCAGGAAGCGGTGCCACTTGCTCGGACGCCGGGGGACAACTTTGTTTCCGACATTTCAGGCACTGATTTACAACTTTCTTCACGACCTGCCGCCCCCTGAGGATCCAGTATGACTCTCTCAATTGAGCGAGGGTGTCCCGCACGCCGGAGTGCAACAGCCGTAGGTGTTCTCTCTGTATGAGCAGGGAAGTGAACGGGTGGTCGCCGGGGAGCACTATTGGATGCTTCGTACTTTCGCTGTTCTGGCTGAAGTGTAATCTCCCCCCTACCCTCATGAGCCCGTCTTCATCGATGTACGGGTTAAATAGGTACACAGGAGATTTCTTCGAAAGCGGTCTTTGAGTGAGCAGGTTCGAGATGTCGTCGCCAAAGGCTTCTTTTTGGATGGTCGCCAACCAGTACTTTTCAGAGGTGATTATTTCTTCAGCTGTGAGTGACCCCTTCCTTTTTTCATCTTTCTTCCGGCAGTTGTCCACAAAACGGAGGACCCAAGCAGTCACTCTAAGTATCCTGTTGAACGAACTATGATCCTTGAGATTCAGGATCGGGTCTTGCGATGGAGACATCACTGGCATTGCAGCCACTCTCATTTCCTCTTTGTAGGAATCCGCTTGTTGTGACGCCTGATTACCCAGCATCGGCCAGCCTGACTTATCATTCAGTAGCCACTGGGGCCCTCTCCACCATAGTGCGCTCTGCACCAATGCCGAGGGCAGTATGCCGCGTGTTAAGAGATCCGCAGGGTTGTCCGCTCCAGGGCAATGCCCCCAATCTTCAGGGTTGGTCAGTGTTTGCAACTCTGTAACTCGGTTAGCCACGAATGGTTTCCATCGGCTGGCGGAACCCTTGATCCAGTACATGGCCACTGTAGAGTCCGTCCAGAGTCGTACCCGAGCGTGCTCCATTCGCAGCGTCTTTACGAGGCACTGGCACAGCCGCGCGCCTATTAGGGCTCCCATTAACTCGAGTCGGGGCAAAGAGAGTCGTTTCAGAGGTGCCACTCGGGTTCTAGCCATTATCAAGCTGACGCCTACCTCTCCCGACGCTGATGTAGTTACGATGTATGCAACGGCGCCGTAGGCCTTGGGGCTTGCATCACAGAAAACGTGCAGCACTTTCTTTGTTTGATCGTCCCCGAAATCCGCGGCGATCATGCGTGGCACTGTAATCTGTTGAATGAGCGGAAGCTCGCTGCACCACTGATCCCACTCGGTTTGCAAACTACTTGGCAAAGGTTCATCCCATTTTACTCCTAGCTCCCACAGTCTTTGAAACATCATCTTAACATTCACTGTGGTGGGGGACAGAAATCCAAATGGATCGAAAATTCTCGCTGACACTTGGAGCACAAATCTCTTATTGTCCACTCTGGCGGAGAGAAAATCGATGAGGGCGGTCAACCTGTATTCGAACACGTCGCTTTGGGGGTCCCAGCCCACTCCCAACACCTTTGCGGCCGCAGCATGCCCGAAGTCATTGTATTGCTGCTGAACAGCACCCTGTTCCAATGAGTTTAGCAGCTCGGTATCGTTGGACATCCACTTGTGCAGTTTCATTCCTGCTTGTCCCATGATAGTAGTTGCCTCCTGGCACAGCTTCGTCGCTTGTTCTCGGCTGTCCACTCCAGTCACGAGGTCATCAACGTAAAGGTGACTGCGTAGGATATCCGCCGTTCCGTCGTACTGCTCAGGCAGGTTTCTTAGGTGATGGTGCAACGTCGCTGCCAAAAGAAATGGGCTTGAAGTTACGCCAAAGGGCACTCTTGTCATTTGGTAGGTCACGACTGGAGGAAGTTCTTCCCCGATCTTTGGCGCTCTTTCGTACCACAGGAAACGCACCGCGCTCCTATCCGTCTTGGCCAAAGATATCTGCAAGAAAGCCTTCTCGATGTCCGCAACAATAGCGATGTTATGGGTGCGGAATCTGGTCAGTACGTCAATGAGCTCAGGATTCAAATTTGGCCCACTCTCCAAAACGTCGTTCAGAGAGGGGCGATTGTTGGTGCTTGACGAGGCATCGAAAACAACCCTTAGCTTAGTTGTTTGGCTGTCATGACGTACAACAGCTTGGTGTGGCATATAGTACACCGGGCTTGTACTGCCTTTGTTTTCTTCCACCTCCTCCGCGAAGCCCTTCTTAATGTAGTCACGGATGGAAGTATCGTATTCTTGCATTAGGTGCTCGCTCTTGCTTAGGCGTGTTGTTAGAGACTTTAGACGCCTGGCAGCACATTCTTGGTTGTCGCTCAATTCCGTTGCTGTTGGCTTCCACGGGAACGATACCTTGTAGCGACCGTCTTCAAACCGGACCGTTTCTTTATGATGCTGAAGAACGGCATCTTCGGGACAAACTCGTTCGGTTTCGTTGATACCAAGGTGCTCAAGCTCCCAGAAAGAGCGGAGTTGTGAAGCTATATCTTTGTCTGTTTCTTCACTCACGCTCGCTCTCATCACACTTATCGCAGTGGAACAAATTGCCGTAGATCGGGTCGTGCCAACCTCGCCTTGCAGAGTCCACCCAAAAGCAGTGTCCACTGCCATGAGCTTAGGAGCCAGTCGCCTGACCGATCCCGTGACCACTGCCCAGTAGAAATCAGCCCCAATCAAGAGACCGATCCCCTCGTCACTGTGATCACCGTGTGAAACGTCTGCGACTTTCATTCCTTCCTCTAGCATTCGCAAAACGTCTGCGTCCGATGGAACAGGCATAAGATCTGCACATATGCAGGGCACCTCGAGAGCTTCAACCCGCACCTCTGTTCTGTCATGCTGGCTTCGGAGCCAGAGCTCGACTCGACGTGACTTGGTATGCCTCGCAGCTTCCGCGCCTCCGAACGTAAAAATGTTCAGCTCCTCTTCGCCTAGGACCTTCAACTGCAGATTCTTGGACAGGTCGCTTCGTATGAATGTACGTTGGCTACCTCCATCAAGGAGAAGTCTCACCAGTGTACGCTTTTGTTGGCCCTCAGCCCAAGCCTTTGCTGTCTGAAGAAACACCTGTGACCCGTGATTACGAGCATCCAGTGACGACTGCAACACTGTCTTTGGCTCTGTCACTGTTGTTACGGTTGCATTCTCTTTGGCCGTGTTGTCAGCGCCCGACATGTTGGGATCACACAACGTGGTGAGATGTTTCCCCCCGCAACTTGCGCACTTCAACCATCTGGCTGTTCGGCATTCTTTAGACCTATGTCCTTTTCTTGTGCAGCGAAAGCAACGGTTGTCGCGCTTTAGAAGTTTCCGCTTTTCCGAAACTGACATCCGAGAATCACAGCTCCCAGCGTCGTGATTGGAAGAGTGGCAGAACACGCATCCTATGCTGTCTTTGTCCGTTACGGCGTTCAGCAAAGCAGCAGAAGCCGCATGCGATCCTTTGAAACCACTCTTGTGTCGGTTGGGAGCAGCGGTAGGCTCGCGGTGTCTGGAGTCAGCTGCTTGTATCTTTTCGCGCGTTTCTACCTCTTTTCTTAGGAAAAGCAAAAATGTTTCTACCTCGCTGCCCTCTTTAGTTTCATCGTGCCTTCGGTAATATTCGAGGCAAAGATCAGCTGGCACAGCCTTCTTGAGTACGGTCAGCAATAGCACGCCGTATGCGCTAGCACTCACTCCCAATGCGGCTAAACTTCTGACTTCCGTCTGCACTTCGTCGACGAGCCCACGCAGTTTGTCGAGGTTTCGTACATCCTGAACCGGCTTCACATGAAGCAAGCGCGACATGTGCTCCTCGATTATCATTTCCTTTCGGCCGAATCTTTCTTGAAGGATGGTAAGGGCTACGTCATAATTTGCCTCTGATAGGTCAAGCCCTGCGATGGCCGCCGCTGCCTTCGCTGTCATGTAGCTGTTCAGATATTTAAACTTGTCAATTTTTGACAAAGTGGGGTTGCTGTGGATAGTAGAGTTGAATTGGCTCCAAAATCCTTGCCACTTTCTCAGTTCTCCTCCAAATTTAGAAATTTCCAACTTTGGAAGCCTCACGACTTGTACGGGGGGAACCGGAGTCATGCTCGTTTCTGCCTGCTGCCTGGGATCTGTCTGCCGCGTTGCTGCAGTAGCTGCTGCCTTTTCATTGCCGGACTTCAGATCTTTTATCCAGCTTCTGACTTCGCTTTTGGCTACGATGATTTTCTCAGCGTAGGATTCAGCGCTTGCTACATCGTCTTCTAGCTCTTCCACTTCAATGACTGTATGGATTTCTTCATCCAGTTCTTTCAGAGATCTTTCTTTAAGAGAGAGAAGGTCCAAATTGGATTCCAGCTCACCGATTGATGCGGAGTCCCTCTTGTCGGTGATGTCGTTGATCAGCTTTGTAGTCGACGATCGCACCACGGTCCGCTTGCGTTTGAGGCGGCTGACGTCCATCTTTTTTGAAGTCCCTCCTCCCGGGTTTCGGCACCAGAAAATATTGTTGTAGTTTTTCTTCTCTCTTCTTAGCTTGCAGATAACTTGCTTAGCAGCATAATCTATACGAAACAAGTTACCGCTCTTCTGCACGTATCGTTACGGGGTGGCGAAGCCACGCGCGCAGGAGCCTAAAAACAGAAGATGCTTCCTCGTTGGGTTCCGTTTCCAGACTGACTTTATTGGCAGAATCGAGAGAGAAGGAAAAGAAGTGTACATATAGAAAAGAATGGGGAGGGTGGCTGCAGGCATCCACCGCCACGCAAGAGTTCTTTTCGGAGCGGGCGGCGTGGGAGAGTCGTCTTCATTTCACAGCGTTCACTCACGGCGCGCACCACACACACACACACACAAACCCAGACATAACTCTCGTGCGCCGGCGTCGTCGAGGAAACAGACGTCGCTCGAACGGGTCTCCCCGAATTCCGGTGGCCGTTCCGAAGAGCGTCTGCGGCGATCGCACGAGGTGTCGAGTGACGGGGCCCAGGCGCTTTACGTGACCCGCTGGAGGCAGGCAAGCCTGTGTGATCTTCGTCTGCGTGTGGCGCCGACGCCTCCTCGGTCTCGTCCCCCGCGTTGTCTGCAGCTCCTTACAATAATACAACACCATCCACCGCCGGCGGCGGCGTCGGCGGCGTTGGCGTCCGCAGTGCTGTTTAAAGAAAAAACAGCATCCGGCGCCAGGTTTCGATCCGAGGACTTTGCGGGCCGCAGCGCGACGCGCTACCGACCAAGCCACAGACGCGACGGTGATATCAGTGTTAGACGCGCCTTATATCTTTAACGCATTCAAACTACGTCGTCAGCGGCGTGCGTTGGCGACTCAGCGGCGTTATAGCGGCTTGATAACTGCGTGGTGTACACGTGATATTACAAACCCGATGGAAGAGATGGAAGAGAAGGCGGCGAGGGGGTGGGCTGCGGGGGCCGAGCGCAAGCGCCGCAAGCGGGCCGACAACCGTGCATTCGCACTTTCACATTCTCCCCCTCGGGGAAATGCGGGGGAATTTTTATGCCAATGGGCACATTATCGCACATACAAAAGTATGAACGAGTGCGAGTATTGTTGAGGTAATCAAATGTGGTGGCGTTTCGTTTCTTGACTGTCACTGGTTGGTCGTAATCATCAGTAGCATTTTTAAAACGTATAAGAGGGGTAAATAAACATCGAAACTGTATGATTGCTTGATTTTGAACCACGCCGTTGAAGAAAGCCGGAAGTGTGTGGCCCCGCGACATGACCGCGTATTTTTTTATACATTTCCAAAAATACACATGCGTGCAGCTTTTTATTATGCCTGCTAAAAGCTTATGGTGCGTATGTTCCCATCACCGCACAAAGTGGCATCAGAGAAACTGACAATGCGTGGACTGAAGCTGCGTATTCTGTGTGCAGTATGGAATTTCTCAGAAGTGTAGTGAGTTGTTTTGGAATAGCTGAATGCGTTTCGTAGGAATGAACCAACAGTTTATCTTCCCTTTATCTTCATGCAAAGTTAGTGTGATGGGCAGCAAAGTTTAATGATTGCATTCTGGTGTTACAGGGGTTACATAGTGTATTGGCAGACATTCAGATTTCCAGTGTCTCTGTCATGATAGACTGTTATTATACAGAGTGGAGGACATGTTTGAGCGTCTTCCCATGGAGCGTACTTTGATTTAGATTCAACACCGCTTCCCACTTTTAGATGCGTTTATTGTTCCAGGAACTGTGACAAGAGTTGGAGAGCCTTCAAACAGTGACTGAAGGGGGTTCAGGTTGAAGATCTGCAGTAATAATTGCTAACATTTGTGTATTAGGTAGAAATGGGGTATGTCACCCCTTCAGAATGCTATGTTCATACTTTTCAAGCATGCACTGTTGCTTCTGGTTATACAGCTGCAAGAATAGAAAACAGTGATGCGGCATATCAAAATGGTTTAACTTCAAGCCTCCAGAGTGTCATGTCGCTGCTTTTTGAGCACACTGTTGCTTCCGGCTGTTTCAGACGCAGTAAAAATTGGAAAAACTTACTCAGCAGGTCGCAATGGTTTTACTTCACTTCTTCAAGATGATATGTAACTCCTTCGCAAGGTTAAACCGTTGCTTCTAACTAGGAAGCTATGGTAAGAAGTGAAAGCTCTAATAAAATACGTTGAAATGTGCTTATTCCAGGCCTTCAAGCTGTGATGTCGCTGCTTTTTATGCGCAGATTGTAACTTCTAGCCATGAAGTTGCGGTGAGAGTTGAAGACACTCACATAGTACGTTAGAATAAATTCATGCCACACTTTCAGGTTATGAAGTCGCTGCTTCTCTCACGCACACATTGTAGTTTCTGGCCATGAAGTTGTGGTGAGAGTTGAAGATGCTTATGTAGTACATTAGAATGAATTCATGCCACACCTTCAGGCTGTGAAGTCACTGATTTTCACGTACACACTGTTGCTTTTGGCTTTAAAGCTCCATTAGGCATTGAAAACATTAGTGCAGCAAATCAAAACGAATTCAACGTCAGGCTTTCAGGGTGCCACTTTGCTGCTGCTGGCTGGAAAGTGTGGGAAGAATAGAAAATGTTTGTGCAGCAGCCCATGACACCTTCACAAGAGGCAGTGAGAATTAAATGTTTCTTCTCCGTGTTCCAGTTCGGTGCTCTGATTGGTTGCAGAAGTAGACAAAATGGAAATGCTTGCATGGAGATGTCGGCACATTTTTAAATAAGTCACTTGGATCTCGTGTTCATGCTCATATTATTGGGCCTGTTGAGTGCAGTTGTCTAAATAGGTGCAGTAAGAGATGAATGCACTTGCATAGCCCTTCGTTCAAGTTTCGTATGGGGCAGTCGGTGTTCGACGTCACTGTATGGTGCACATAGGGGAAGGTTATTGACTTCGGGAAGGTTATCAGAAATGAAAATGCTTCCACAAAAGCTTGACATGGCTGTGAAGAAACTACATGTTGAACCGAATAATTTCTTTGTGTATTCTATTTAAAAAGCCTCATCAGCAATTAAAATATCTTCACGGTAGGCTGCTGCATATCAGTGTAAATCCAATGAAAGTTTAATGTTGCACAACTTGGAAAGTAGAACTTCGGAAGGATGCATTTGTAGGTCGCTATTCATTTTTTCGATAAAAGCTCGGAGCAGAAATTTTTGAGGCGGCTGCTAGTACTTTTTCACCGCCAGTCAGGGTTCTCTGCCTTATCATTCCACTGCAAACTGCGGGGTGGTGATATGACACTAAAGAAACAGCGGCAGCTGTTTTATTACATCGCCGGGAAACACCTCGGAAATCGTCGACGAACTGACGTAGAGCGTCTTGCCACTCGCGTGTCTCGTTAAGTAGAAATGATTAGACTTGTAACGCTTCACATCCCGCAGTTCTATGCTCGCGCCATACGGTGTTGTCGTCTCGTTTAAGCGGAATACAATAGGGCTTGTTTCTTCGCACCTACAGCTGATTTTGCAAGGCAGGACACCTTATGCGGCATCGCAACCTCCACCGTTGCGTGCGTCACCGCGGTAGGTGTTTGCAGGGTGTCACTACGTCCGAAACGGTCGCACAGAACAATACGTGGCCCGTTGTTATCCCGGCCGATTTCTGAAAGACACCGATGAATTTTCGCCTCTGGTTTCCTTTTCACCCCGGGCTTAGTCCGTGCGCTGCATCCAGCCATTGCGGCGACGAACCGCCCCTTTCTTCCACCCTGCGTTTACGACGCTTGATTTAACGGTGATTATGGCTGTGGAAGATATGTAACGACTACATTTCTTGACATTGAGTGCACACGCAAAGCGAAGAAATAGTCGCACTGCGACGAGCCCGACCAAATGTAACGACGACCATTGTGTTATGTTTCTCCAAGCAGACGACGGCTAAGCGACGTGCAGCGGTCGAACTATTCAGACCCAAAAATTGTGTGCGCTTTGTTTATGTGTTTATTTCTGTTGTCTAACAGTAAAACAATCATAGATAGCTTTGATTTAGGTATAAAATACACCGGGAATAGTTTCTACCAAGAATAACCTTTGTTTCAGAGAGTAATTCTTTTTTTCTCCTGAGCCAGTTTTCAATGAGTACGACTTTTTCTCTTTCCTGTGAGAATCATTCATTCCTCGGAATGAAACATATAGAAACGACTTCATAATCAGATGGTTATACTGTCAGCCGCTCATATTAGTAATCATGGGTATAAACATCTGCAATATAACGAACTATTTTTTCCAACCGCGGAGAGTCAGGTAGCGGCCACACAACGCTTGTGGGCGGAGCTGCACTCTTACCCTGTCATCGACTATAGTCTTACTATGATGTCTTCTCGCTGAACGTCTGAAAGGCCCTTGGAGGTAGTATTCCCGCGACAATTTTAAGTTTCTGTAGTAAAGAAAATTTAGGCTAGAGATGACCCTGCGCTGCTTAAGTTTCTGAAGGTTTGCCCTATTATGCAAATTGAGTATGCTAGAGTGACGGGAATAAACCGAATCAATAAAACGCAAAGCTAAGTTTATAGTTTATATAAAGTTTATAACAAAAGTTGTAAAGTTTATAACAAAGCTAAGCCAGATGTGGCATATGTATCCAGATACATAGGGTTGCTTTATTTTTATACATCTTTTTATCTTTAATAGTTTTCATCTGTTTCTTTCGACATTGATGTATACTTGCGCTATTATAACGATTAAATGTGTTTCACCAAAGTCCATCAAATACGATTTCTTTCAAAGTGAGGGTGTTGTGCAATTTTGTATTTGTGCTTCGCGGCGCTTTTCTGGGCTTTTTGATTTTATAATTTCTTGGTTTGTTCATTTAAAAGATTTGTTTGTTAGTTTAAAAGATTTGTTTATTAATTTGTTAATTGTTAATTTGTTTGTTAGGATTTGTTCATTTAAAAGATTTGTTAATTGGTATGACGTATTGAAACCAAATGTCGTCATTTCTAGATTCTAAAAGTGAAGCCCAGGTTTGAAAAGCAGTCAAGGACTCTGGATGTACTGAGCATGCTATCGCAGCGGCTGTGAACAAACGGAAATAGATGAAAAATAATATGAAAATGTTTTTTATAAATTTTCATAAACTGGGTACGTTATTCCGGGAACGGACTAAATAGGAAAATACGAAACGGGAAGGTTCTTTCGCCCCGGGTTGAAATGGGAAGGAACAAACGGGAAGGTTGAAATGGGAATGGGTTCAAACGGGAACGGGCCAAGTGGGAAAGGGCGAAACGGGAAGGTCGTTTTGCGCCGGGTTGAAACGGGACGGAACAAGCTGGAAGGGTGAAATGGGAATGGGTTCAAACGGGAACCTCCCCTTTATAATTGGTGCCCGTCAACTGTAAAAAACTATTTGAAACCATAGAAGCTTCACAGAAGCCCTTAACTGGGGCGAAGAAGTTGGTGTCACTGCTTTTGATTGATCAAATGCGCCTGGCAGGATCATCCACGTGAAGCTTACTGAAAAGCTTTCCGAGTATCAGATCAATTTACAAATTATTGAATGGCTTCAGGCTTGCTTACATAATCGACAACAGTTTGTTTAAATGTATTGCGAATTCTCCTCTTTGCTTACTGTATCCTCAGGTGTACCTCAGGGGTCAGTTATAGGTACAATTTTGTCTCTACTGCGTACTATTAATATTGCAACTTATGGTTGAAGTGTAATTGTTTGCTGGTGATTGTTTTTTTTGTTTTTGCCGCGCTAAATGATTATTCATGTCGGACTTCAACTAGTGTGAGAATTGGCATATACAATTAAATTTTGATAAGTCAGTTGACATGAATGTCACGAATAATAAAGCTACATTAACGGGTTCGTACGCTGTAAAGAACGATGTAAGTAGGCGTTCTACAAATGTGAACTATCTTGGAATAACATTCTTTTGTAACCTCAACTGAAATGAGCACGTCGAAAATGTATGTGGGTCAGCACAGCACAAGCTCTGCTTGTTAAAACAAGCCCGCATTGTTGTTGAGTGAACTAACTTGAACTCACGCCTACTTCCAAGCAACAACACAACTGATTCTTTTGAAGAAAATATGAAAGTTGAAAGTGCTGTTTGCGTGAACTTCTTGTTTTTTTTTATCCCCCTCCCGGTAACATCCCGAAGGTCTCACAGTGTTGGAAATGTATAATAAATATCGAATAAATCTTCCGCCGTAATGGACCAAACCGGTCCTGGTACATACCTCAAGGGCAGGCCAGGTGTACAAGGCTCACGCGTATATTGTGGTGACCTATAGCTTTCACCTCGATGATCCAAAACCCCTTTAGTACGCGGAATGTATTGTTCTGTCCGACAATTCATGCCGGAATGGTCGGTCCTGAATTGGCCCCTTATGTCACAGCACACCAGTGTTCGAGTGGGCACCTTCGCGCCTGGTTAAGGTGTCTGCCTTTCCTGACCAGCTCGTTTTGGTAACCCACACCAAAGGCGGTGGATCTCTAAATTTCAGAAGACAGCCTGAACTAGAGCTGTCCGGATTACCGCCATTCGATCCTGAATAAAGATTACTCCCTCCCTCCCTTCATTCTTCTCTCTCTCTCTCTCTCTCTCTCTCTCTCTCTCTCTCTCTCTCTCTCTCTCTCTCTCTCTCTCTCTCTCTCTCTCGCTCGCTCGCTGTTTCGAAATCACCGTTTGTCGTTTTGCCCCAAAAGATACCTGAAAGTGACAAACGGGTCTCCGCGGTGAGATGGGTCCCGTGCCACCAATTTACACTCTGATTATGTCCTTCGTGCAGTTATCGACAGTTTCAATGTCGGAAGTCAAATGTTTTGTCCTTGTCAGAAGTATTATTCTTGCAATAAGATGACCACGAAAACAATATGTACAGAAGGCGAGAGGCCACAGTGAGAGACTGAATAAGTAGCTCGTAGCTCGTCTATTGCTGCTTACTCCGTTACCTTTTAAAAAAGGGTGTTGTCTGGTTTGATCCGACGGCTGTCTCCGAGAGGCTCCCTTCCCCACCGCTGAAATGGTGCCCAGAAAACACGTTCGATCTGCGTTTTCTGTTCGCGCGGATGCTATATATAAAAGCCGATATAAGAAAGCTTTGTCGGATTCACGCGGCCGTCCCGCTCTGCACTTGACGGGGAGACCCCACCAAACCACGGTAGCCGGCGCTTCTTGTAAATCTTATATTTTTGCCTCCTCAGTGCGCAGTTTATTACGGTCAACAATCTTATGCAGTCAACAATCTTATACGGTCAACAATCTTATACAGTTTATGCAGTCAACAACCTTCAACAATCGAAGTTAACTGATATGCCCGAGCTTCAGGCCCAAGTCGTTCTACCTTTTTTTTAATGTTGAAGTTTTCTCTAGGGCATAATATAGTTCCACTTGCTTCGAGGACATATTACTGTTCGCCTGACCCATATTTCTTGGACACTGAACGCGATGCGGCGTTACATCATAAGGAAGTGCATGAGGGGGGGGGGGGGGGTGCCGTGTTTCAATACATAATGGTACCACGTGAACGCACTCAGAAGGCGCGTGTGCTCTGTTACACGTCAACCTATCGGGTTTGTTTTCTTCTCTCATTCTGAACTTGCCTACAACCAAATTTTTGAGCTTCGCAGGAAAAAAATACCCTGCCCCTATGCTTGCTTTACAGCAAACTACGGGAAAAGCGATAGCACTCGAACTACGCGCAGCGGCTAGACGTACGGACATACCAGGGCCATAATTGAGGCACTCTACGCCCGGATCCTACAGTATACATAGGTGACTGTGGCCAGCGAAGCCACCGTTGTTCGCATGGCTCCGCGCGCAGGAACTAGGAGTCGGTATAGCTGACATCGAACCTAGGCCTCGCATATAGCGCAGCACCAGGTTTGGGTAAATCGCTTATAACCCCATCCACTTGCTCCCAAGCTCCTATAAAGGACCTTGGCAAATGGAACCGCTGCACAGTAGGACGAGCGATAGGAACGTTTGGTGACAAATATGCGGACTCAACAAGGAAGGAAACCCGCCTGGCCGTATTTAACGCTTGATGCGTCACAATTTCGCCGCATAACAATACCCTACAAATAAAAGGTGCTAGGGCCTCATGTTTTCATACGAAGCCGCCTATATCGACAGCCTCCCCCCCCCTCCCCCCTGGAAGCAATGTCTTTCCAGCAATACCGTAGTGTATAGTAGTAAAGACAACGTTAATGGGACTCGGTGCATCGCGCTTTAGGCGAAAAATGGGGTCTCATGGTGGTATTTAATATACCAGAGGATAAGGCGTTCATTGCAATGCGTTTTTGCGAAGCAAGAAAGTCAACTTTAAAAGGGGTCCTGTGTTCACCTGAGCGGCGTACGAATTTATCCGGCAAGTCCCACTAGGAAGTTTCAGAAAAAAACAATATTTGAGGCTTGCCTGCGGAAATACAAGGGGTGGAGGAAGGGAAAAAACTATGAGAACTAGAAATTCATTCAAAAGGAAAATAAATTAGAAAGCCTGGAAGTGCCACCACTTCACTCGTGCTCCTAACGCTTGCGTTGCGGCCTCTTCAGGGGACTGTGGGAAAAAATCCAAGTTTTGTTTGTTCAGAAGATTGCTACGTACAAGATAGTCGACCAGCGTACAATATAGCCATCTACATACCGCAAGCATTTCAATACACCAAACAAGGCCTCGTGGACATTTGACGCTGAACGCTGCTGAAGGCGGGGAACCAGTGAATGCGACTCGATATCGTGGGCCTGCCGGAGGTGTCTGAATGGCAGCACTGGACTGCGCTGACTCCATGGACTGTTCCTTTTATTAACATCCGCGTCGAAATACCAGGTATGCTTAAATAATCAACTATATCTACACTGGCAGCAAATCAGATGACGCTTGCTTATATACATGGCAGTTATACTGATCATGCGCATATATACACCGAAGGGTCGTAAGCAACCAACTCATCGTCGTCAGCTTTCCCAGTACTTAACCTGCAAATTGATCACATCCCACATCATCGACGAGCTTTATGCTATATACTTTGCAGCGGCATTTATCGCTGCCTCGACTCTCTTAAGTAAACAGGCCATCTTCACAGATTCAAAAGTGGCTCTTCAAGCATTAAATCCTATTTTGGCATACCCTCACAACAATCTCGTTTTTTTTTCGCGATTTCCTGTCCCAATATTCCTTGCACTCGTGTGTTTTTTTTTTATTCCAAGCAAATATATATATTTTTTTTGCAACGCTATCTTACACCAACTTAGCGCCAGAAATTTAGACTTTTGTTTTATATGTTGTTAGTGTAACTCATTAACTACAGGGGTCCAAATGCCAGAAGAAAAAAAAAACGCCTCCGCTGCGATATGAACACCCGAAAGCAGAATTCAAATAATGCGCCCGAAGCAAGCGCCACGTTTCGCCCGTTTGGAGAAGCGAACTCCCTAGGCAAGCTCGCCTAGGTACCGCCGGCGCGACCTCGGGAACAAGGCAAACACTACTCATAAAGATTGCAACCCCCCCCCCCCCCCCCCCCCCCCCCCCCCGGGGCCGCGGAGGGTTGGACGGCTAGCACGGCTAGGCCGCTGGCTATGCTCCGGCCACTGACGTCAGGGGACGGCCTCGATGTTGGCGCCCCTCGCGGAGAACGTGCTCAACGGTCGTCCTCCCGCTCTCAACTTCCCCGTGCAAGTCGCCGCCGCCTGGGCAGCAAGCTGTGATCGCGGCCTGCCCTCCTGCTGGCCACGTTGGAACCGATTGCTATTCTCTGTGTACGTGTTGGTGCGCGTGCCCCTGCAACCATCGACGCCGAACTTGCTTGAGGAACGCGTCAACGTTGTGAAGTTGGTGTAGGCAAGCAAGCGCTCGTTGTATTGTCGCAGTCGACGGCGAAAAGGAATTCAGTGAACGGAGCCCGACACCTCCGCCGCCGACAGAGAGCCGCCTTCGTGCGGCCGGCTGCCAGACGAAAAAAAAGGCGACGCCGTCACCTCTGCGTTCGGCGCCTCCGTCTCTGTCCTCGTGAACGCTTTTTGTTCTGCCTCCTGAATAGGCGGTCGCGTCTAGCCCAAGACTTGCTTGCTCGGAAGCCGGACAATTTCCGCGTCGCCCCGGATGTTCTCTTGAAACGGTGAGTGTGCCGCCTTGTACCTTTCGTGGCTTCCCCTTATCACGCCCGTGCTTCTCACTCCGCCGTGTCGGTCTGCGCGCTGTACCCACTCGCCGCGTTCTTCGGAAACTCAATACTGCTCGCGAACGCCTGTCGACCGTCGCGGTGTTTCGCTGCTGGCGCTACACCGCGCGTGTTGCACCTCGCGAACAGCGCTGTTTCGCTTTATGAAGCGATGCGAGGAGCCGGCGGTCGTTAGACGGGGCCGTCTGAGTCGATAACATTATGGTTGTCACGCAAGTGGTGGTAGGCGCTGATGGTCGCTTGCCCGCCCTCACCGTGACGCAAGGTTACGGCACGTTGAGGGTGGAATGGATGACTTCACTGCCTGCTGGGCCCCTGGTAGGCAGCCCGTTTTTCGCTGCTTTCTTATTTTCCTCCACTAATCACCTCCTTTGTTTTGAGGCTTTCCGTCCCTGCCCTCAATTCCAGTCGCTTTGTGGTGTCGCGGGTCTTTGACACGCAGCGGCGAGTTGGGACCCGCTGTCTGACTGGGAGTGCAGGTGCGCAGAAAACATGTGCTTCTTGCTCCTGTTTTCTTCGCCCTGTGCGTGCGCTCGCTATTATCTTCAGCCCGCACTCGTGCCTAGCTCGCTCAGTAGCTGCTGGGCCGAAGGTAATAAACAACGTTACGGCCCCTGCCTCGAGCTGCAACGATGAAAAGCGCTACACGACTGCGACGTTTGCCTTGTCACACGCTGTTTTGTCGCATTCATGAAAAATAAACAAAAAGGCTAAACAAAAACTGAAACGGAAGCGACAAGTGAGGCGGGCGGCCTCATTTGAGTAAAATAATTCGTATCGAGGGTGTTACCCGCTGGCCCACTCACTCACTCATTAAGGACAAACAAACGGGGGCAACCGTAACCGTGCATGATCGTCTGCACAGTGAACTGTTGGGAGTGCGTCAAGTGTACCGCATTCGTTTCCTGTTTTTTTCGCGAATCCCAAGTCTGGGCATCTGTCGATGTTCACCTCCTTAACGGGAACAGAATGGTTGTTACGTAATGTTTCCAAGTGGTGCTTACAAATAATCCATACACGGAACCTGCAGTTGACATTAGGGCACTATGGCCCGTACACGGGCTTGTTGCAGTATACGTCGCTAAATGCAAGGGTTCTCTCTCATTGCCAGTGCAACTATAGGGGGCAGTTATATTTAGCGCAGATGCTGGATATAGCATTGACAGTGGCAGGCTGCATGCAGCCCGCAGTCTCATAAGAGCCTAGGTTGTCATTCAGTTAGTCTACGTAATCCCGCTAGCATCTTTGAATCGACACTTGTGTACAGTCACTGTTACCGATAATGTTTGCAAAAGGAAATTTCAGATAAACTTCGACGGCGCGGAATTCGCGAAAATCGACAATTAATTCGAAATTTTGTAGTCGTTTCTTGCAAAGGCGCTGTTTTGTTTTCTTTTGCCGATGCATCTTAACTCGGCGCGGTGGCCTTGTTTTCAAGATCGACGTGATTAATAGGAGCACGAGGTCGCTCTGTGGCTCGAAACCTCCACAGTAGCGGCCATACAAGCCTCCCCCCTTGAAGGTTTTTAGCGTCTTCGGGTCTTCCAGCATAAGGAGTGCGCCCTCTCTTGCAAGGACGGACATTATTCGTCTCATTCCCGAGCCTTGACGGTGACATTGCGACGTTAGTGGGGCGCATTGCTTTCCGCGCGGAGGTGTAGGCCTGCCGGTCATAATACCCATCCAGGCTTACAAGGCCGCTAGCACCATCCCGCGGTTCCACAATCTCATCACATTATGTCGAATAAGCATGGTAACGAATAAGCATGGTAATACAAGCGGTAGATTTCATCCGTGTTAAGTGTTAAAAAATTTGGACCGTTTGTTGCCCATCCCGCAGCGGACCAACTACAACGGTGTCCGCGAAAGCGTTGCTGACGGTTCGCCGGCAGGAAGAAATGAGATTAACTTTATTTTTCCAAGTACCCTCGTCCAGGGTGCCTTCTTTGGTAGCTGGGGCCGGACGGTTCTAACCTCTTAGATTTGTCCAGTTAAGTTGCCGGTGAATTGTACATCCACAAAACCGTCATTTTGAGATCCGTTCGACCACAGTTCGGAGCGCCCAAGGGTCGTCATTGCACGACCCTTGGACGCTCTGACGTAACAGTTGTCGCGTTAAGTTAGGGTACGTAACGTGAAATCTGTGTTTGTTGAAACTCTCTATCTAACGGATACGCCCGACCCAGTTTCCGAACCATCCGTTCAAAAAAAAATACACGAGTAGGCTGTATACGCATCTCATCTGCTGTAATTAAGTTTGATTGGGAAGTTGAGTTGCGACATAATCAGGATCGCGCAGTATAAAGGATGAACCTGTTAGTATAATGAACGATACTTGTGGAGAGAGAGAGAGAGAGAGAGAGAGAGAGAGAGAGAGAGAGAGAGAGAGAGAGAGAGAGAGAGAGAGAGAGAGAGAGAATGGTTTTATCGTTCGAGGGGCATCAAAGGGAGAACAATTTCAGCTGCATGAATATGTATGTAGTGTTCAAAAGACAGCAACGGTACGAAGTTATTATCGCATATTAAATAAACGTTTAAAATCAATTCTAATTTTGAAGGTTACTCATGTGGATTAGGCAGTGTACGATGTCAACTGATGCAAACAGAAAATAAAATTGAGCACAAACTATATATATGCAGTAATGCAGAATTCAGTCAAGGCGGTGCTTCAGAGTTCACTGCTGCCACGTGAAAAATAACTTATCGAAAATGTTGGCGCAGCTTGGTTCACTTAAATGAAATAATCCTGCACTCTAAGGCAACGCCGTGGTTCAGCTTCACCACGAAGCGCTCGGGTGACCAATCCATGCCGCCAACAAAGCAAATTCAGCGAACGACAGCGACGTTGCATACAATTTGACTCAAAAATGGGACCTGCGTTGTGGCACTGCGCAATGCAGGACGTCAATTGCGTGGTGCCACACTGCAGACCGAACTTTTCAGTCAACTCGTACGCGCGACGTCGTCATTCGCTGAAGTTTCAATGTTGGCTGCGTGGATTGGTCAGTGAATGCTTTTCGGTGAAGCTGAACCACAGGATTGCCTTAGCGTGTGCTCGAAGTTTCCTAGTCCTTTGAGGCTCCATTGAATGGCGAGTTGTATGAATGTTGCAGCCACTAGGAAACAAAGGAACTGCAGAAATGAACTAGTGAGGGATCATTCGAGCGCCGTGTGGCGGCAATGCAGAATGGCGGCCCAACATTCGCCAGCCCTGCCGAAGGTCTGGCATACGTGGCGCCATGTTTGTCTGACTTCGCGTTACTCGTGACAGTTTTCATGTTCCACGTGCGCCTCCCGCTCCCAGTCACAATGGCTTATATTCCCGAACTGTGTGGCAACCGAGATCGCGACTTTCCGTGTTTCGGCTAGAAGGCCTAGTGGAGATACGAGGGGGTAATTTTGCGACGTTAAAGGAGTAGTGACACCAAATTTGTGTATTTCGGTTTTTTGGGTCAGGTTGGCCGAAGTGCTGCCGATTATGAATTACAGCGCCATTCATGGCGTCAGTTTCGGTTTCGGCCGCTGGGAGCCCGGGAGCAAGCGCGGGGGCTTTACGGCGGCCATGGCGTCAGATGTTCTGTTCAAGCCAGGAGGCAACGTTTCAAGACGTTGCTTCCCCCTATAAAGATTAGTTCCGCCGCATTCAGCCGGTCTGAAACTGCCCAAAGTTGCGGCCGGTGGTGCGAAACAGAACAAACACGAGAACCCCACCAAAATGTTCGGTTTCTTTCCAACTAATATGTGTGTCGCAAGCTGAGAGGGAAGAGACAGACCACTCCAAGTTAGACCGGCAGGACGCTTCTACGTCACGCCCTCCACAGGCGGTACTTACGTCACAGAGTGGCTGAACAGGGGATTTCTGTGTCTCTCAAAATTGCGGCAACAATAAAATTGGTTCCAAGCGACGTTTGACGCCCATAATTGTAAGGCAACTTGGTAGCTTTATGAAGCGAACCATATTAGTTTTGTTTTTAGAAATCGAACTTTGGTGCCAGTACGCCTTTAAGAAACTGGAACATCTCACGCTTCTAAAATTTCTTGCAGGACACTGAGTAATGGCGTCATTGCGGTACACTCCCGCATAATGCGGAATGGGCTATCGTCCTGTACTGGTATTTAACGTCGGTATTTTTAATGACTTTGCCTTATTTTTACCCAATATTCTTCAGCAGCAAAACGTGCGGGAAACCGTGTTTTGATGCGAAGTCATTGTACGTCTCATGAGGCGAAAAACCCGGCGCGTCCCCTTTGAATGGCTGGATCGTCATCAAACTACGGAAACTGTGGCAGGAATCCAATACACGTACGCGCGGTGTTAGCGAAGTGACTTAACTACTACGCTGCCCCGACGCCACATGGCAGGGCGCTTTCGAGTTTACATATTTACCTAAGGGGTGACAAGAGGAGAAGTAAAACTCAGAACGGCCCTCCCTCGTGGCTTCATAGCATTGCGAGGGGAAGCCACAATGATTTCGCATTCAGTGCACGCAAGCAGATTTATAAGTGCACCGAATGGCACCCATGGCATCTAGGAACGTCGGTGGGCAGGAGACGCTGGTTTAGAACAGGGGTCGGCAACCTGCGGCCCCCAGGGGGAGGAGGAGGAATAAACGTGTCTAAAAAGCAGTCAGCCCTGGGGAAGAGTCCTCGTTCCAGGGCCCCTTGAGTGCGTCCGGCTTCTTGGGCTCTCTGCACCAGCCAAAGCGCCAGAACCCGCCCACCTCCCCTTGGCACTTCCTATAGCCGGTATTCAATGGCGTGGAATGCATGCAGGCCACCATGTGTGCGCCGCCATTATCTGTGGCCAAGCGTCTGTTGCTTGGCGACGTTGTGCGCCCGGCCCGCAGATCAGGCAGCCCTCTTTTCCTCCATGCAACTGTGCGAGTGCGCCGTCACTGGTTACGTCGGGCTCCGCGGGATGGCGGTTCTTGTCCATGCTAAGCACGACTGTGATACACATGACTGTGTTTCACGTTACAACTACCTCACCGAACGCAAAGTATTGCCTCGAGTTCAATGTGAGTGCGATTAATAACATCTCTGTTGACGCCACCGTTTCGAATCGGATTGAAACGGAGCAGATGCGCTCCGGTGGTTTTTTTTTTCTTCTTCGGCGTGCGGCCGGAGTGGCCCAAGCTATACCCAAGCCGTGCCGTGTCCGCGGCGCATCGGCCATGTCTGTGGCCCTTTCCAGTGTTGCCAAGCGAAGATATTGACCGCTAAAGTTTTCAACGAATACCGCCTATATGCAGAAGGCAGACATGGCAGTTATGACCTAAAATAGGGTTAGACAGAACAGAGAAACATCGCTTTTTTAAATAAACCTTAAAATAAACGTAATTTCTATTCCATTTGTGTACATTATTATCAATTCGCCGATAGCTCTTCTCACTGCTTGCAAAGCGGCATGATGCAACTCGGCCCTCCGCCTGAAAAGGTCGCCCGCCTTTGGTTTCGCAGATCCAACCGTTTGTATGAAGCTAGAAGGGACTCAAGCGCAGCTTACGATTCTTCGCTTTCTAGGTTCCACATAGCTCTGCGTCTTTCATATATACGCCATGCTGTGGTGCACTGCTTTCCCAGAACAAGTGCGAGAGCGTAGGGCGCCCGGCGAGACAGCGGTCAGCGTAAATCGGAGCTGTCCTTAATAACCTTTTAAAACAACTGCGTGTGTTTTTGTAGACGATGACCGATGTGCTTGTCGAGTGGGCTGTGTTGTCCTTGTTCGGTTTTCCGGGTTGTTTGAGTCAAACGCGCAATTGCTCCTGAGACGCACTCTTGGGTGATTGCGCCTTTGTCTTTCTTGGAAATGCCAGGGTTGGTCCCAAAATTGCACACCTTGTCGATGTGGTTGCACTGACTAAGCCGCAGACACCACGGCTGCGGGGCCATCTTTGATCCACATCTTGCCTTTTCTTCAAGAAACTCCCCCACCACCCTCCTTCCGTCCATTCAAAAGGATTCAAAGGATGACAGCAAGAAATTATTTGTGCGGATTTTGTAGTTTTTTTTTGTTGTTGTTGTTAGAGTACAGATCTGTCAACTATTTTTACTACGTTTCGTAATTCCAAGCAACTAAGTCCTGACGTAGGCGGAGGGGTTCTTAGCTGAACGTCTGCAGGCATCTATGGCTCCAAATGCTCACTTGTGCGAGCCAGTCATGATCGAGCGGCGAGCGCGTACGAGAGCTCGTCAGTGACACCTAATACCCCTGTCACACGGGCACTTTCAATCGCGATTGAAGTGAATCGCGATCGAGTTTTCGAGCGCGCTCGATATACTGCCGCTGCTACACGGCACGTTCCAATCGCGATTGAGAAGTTGCACAGGTTGCACTTGTGCACGCCAGATGGCGCTAACAATGTACTTGCGGCCGGCGTCTGGTAACTTCGCGTGGTCAGAGCTATACGTAACTATGTAAATATTACCTCACACTTATTTGGGTCAAGTTATTTGACACAATTTGTGGCGTTAGTTGAAGTTATCACATTTTGTGCCAGTACTCAGCGGAGACGAGAGTATCACCGCTTTCGTTCGATCGCGCTCGGAAGCCTCGATCGCGATCGAACTCGATCGCGATTGAAACTGCCGTGTAGCAGGGACCCGATCTAGATTGAGCTCGATCCGGATCGACTCAATCGCGATTGAAAGTGCCCGTGTGACAGGGGTATAAGAAGCTAGCGGGGAACCTGCAATGCACAACTGAGCGCCGAAGAAAAGTACGAAATAGGCGCGCCCTAAACGAGCGTAAGACGTGCACAGAAATTTGCACCTCCAGACCTTCGTTAACTTTTTTTCAGTTTGCAGCAATTTGGCTGGTCTATCAGAGAAAACATTTTTTTTTTGAAAGCCGGCGCTGGGAGTGTACAAAAAAAAAAAAAAAAAAAACACGGCACTGGTATTGGAACAACAACAACAAAAAAAGCCACAAATGCTTTTAGCACCTGAAAGCAGGCTGTCATTTTTGGGGCACTCTTCCGCGCTCTGCATGGTTCAGTTGTTGTCCTGGGGCACGTGGCAAAAATTAGCCTAGCTTCACGGAAATAACGTCGCGAACGCTGATCTTAACAGCGAAGCTGCCTGGCGCTCCCTGATCGGAAGGCTACCCTTGATAGAACTTCTCAAAGCTTGCAGATCGATTCGTGTTCGCGCCAATTCATTTTTGCCGTGTTCCACTGCTCGCGCCATCTGCTAGAACCTTTTGTTATTTTTAAACTTCGAAAACTGCCACTACGGGGCGCCCCGAGGGCTTTTAGTTTCTTCACGGCATACTTTTTAATTTGCTATCGCAAAAATCAACTGTCTTTATTTTTAATTAAAAGAACAACAATACGTGACATTTGTTTCATTAAACAAATGTCACTTATTGTGCTTATCACACAAATGTGCGTAATGTTTTTTTTTTTTTGCTCAACAATGTTGACAAGTACGAACATTGCCACCATGTTTAGTAGTTTAGAAAAGCTTGGCCTATGTAAGCGTCTCGTTCAAGCATGAAAGCTTCGCTGTTAAGAAAAATGTTTTGTGCTTCAACTTTTTTGCCGCCCTTGCCAAAATGACGCTCACGTCATCAAATGAAGGTGCTTTCAATTCACGAGAGCTCCGAGTTTTCAAGCTTGCGGCATCGTCCTTTTTGTAAGTGTTCCTTCGTATAGGCTGGAGGGCACTCACTTAGGCCATAACACCGCATAACTTAAAGCCTGTAAGTTCGCGGAAGCAAAGTGGCGTTATAATCCCCTCACTCCTCCCGCCTGCGCAGGTGTATCATCGGATGATTTATTTGTGGCCTTTGCCTCTACCTTCTGCAGGACCATCCATATCTGCCACCTCCTCATTTCCCGAACTGTTTGTTCTGGGAAGTCATTTATTGAGGCAAATTTTTATTCTAGTGCTCACCCTTTCACCTTTTGGGTGTACTGGTTGGGATTTGTCAACTACGTATTGAAACTAATGTTGTCTAAACATTAACGCCAACGCGCGAAAAAATTAGGTTCTGGGAAGAGTTGGTGTATCAGCGACAAATGTCATCCAGCTTCTCCCATAAGCCATGTTAGGCGCACGCTGTTCTTCCCGCTGCTTTTGTATTTCGTTCTCTTCTGCACTTAATTCGATGTATATATATAAAAAATCAGCGCCGATGTATTAGTGCTTAAAAAGTCGTATGTACTACCAACATATAAAGAAAGACAAGAATCGCGCCATATAGTGTGAAATCGGTAGAAAAAAAAATCAAATTGAGTCGAAGTTTTAAGTCAAAGGTATAGTCAATTTTGAGTCAAAGTTAATAAGGCAGCAGATGTTCCAAGAACGGCTTGCTTATTTAGCTGAAGTTTCTAGCCCTGGCTATAAAATGTATTTGTTTATTTAAGTGTACATGTGTTAAAGATCCTAAACTGTTGTAGAAAACGAAGACTCGAAGGTAATCTGTAAGGAAAAATCAGGGCTAAACGCTATCCCAGTGAAGGCGAAAATAAATGGTTAGCGTAGGCTTCTGCAGAACTAGTAATTTCAAAATCACTGTAAAAAAAAAGCTGACACTAAAGAGGGGACGGAGGGTGAAGCGCTGTCGAAGGGCCGCCGAACGCCCAGGTCTTTGAAATCTTCATAGCAAAGCAACTGCGACAGCAGTCAAGATTTCAACTCTTGTAATTGGTATAGATGTCGCATATGACCACTAAAACTTGGAGAAAATGTGCAGTTAGGTAGTAGCCCCCCTTATTGAGTCCGAAGAATTGTGGCGCTCAGGAGCGACGTTATATGGTTGTTTGCCTCAAAAGGTGAACTGAAGGGTTTAAAATGGAGTTTACACTGTTTCCAAACTACACTTCCGGGGCCCTCCAGGCGGGTGAGTGAGCCAATGGGTCTGTGAAGTGTCAGAAACGTTTCCGGTGGTAGCTGTCTTACCTTTTAACCCCCCCGCCCCCCTCTCTTCCTCCCGTTTTCGTCTCAAGCTGTTCACTTCGCGCCTCCCTGCAAAAATAGAAAAATTAAGCGTTGGTTTGGTCGGTACACGCCAGACTCGCCCTGCGTGGGCACGTTGCCTTTCGCTTAACCTGCAACGACCCGTTTCCTCAAGCATGGTTGAGGAGACCTATGTCCTCGCCTGAGAGACAAAGAACCCCTTCCCGGAACCAACCGTTTTCGTTTGCACATAATAACCATATCCATAAAGCACAATAGAATCGGGAATACCTAAAAGTTTCCTCGTCTCTGACAAACTTGGCGTTGCGCTTAGCCGCGCCATGACTGAAAGTGAGCGGGACGCTCGCGGAAGCGAGGAACCAAGACTGAGCCAGTCTGCGGCCCTCTTCGTTCCTCGGTGCAGTTTCGAACGCGGTTGACGTGGCGGCGATGACGGCGAAGGGGTGACGTCAGGTGGTTAGCGAAGGGTACTCTTGCGAGTCGGCTGCGGAAGTGGGTGCAGGCCGTCTCGATCTTCACGCGGCCCACGCTCCAACGACGCCCGCAGCCCTCGCGTGCGCAATATTTTGCTCTCTCTGTGTGTGCTTACGAGAATTGCGCAGCTAGCACCACGCCGGGGGACCTTGAGGGCGGAAGGAGACGGCCAAAATGGAACAGCTGCTCACGGGCTGGCCATTGCGTCACCTTGCCGCCCTTCCGTACGACCCGTTAACTTGCTCTGATCTTTACGCACTGCTCCAGTTTTTTCTCTTCGCCGTGTGCCTATTTCCTTTCGTTTTTTTTTTTTTTCTCCTTTTTCTCGTCAAGCATCGGTCCCGCTCCAGTTTTCCCCGAACGCTGCGAGAAATTTCGAGCTGCAGCAACACTGTGGCCACTTTCTACCCGCTCGCTCATGTATCATTCAGGGGCGCATATACATGCTTACTCCCGTGGTACTCGAAACTGATGGTGCGAGGCCGAAGTTGCAGACAGCCCGACCAGCTGGGAATTTCTAGTCCGAGCACTCACTTTCTCGATGTTCCGGTGTCTGATTCGCTACCGCCCAGGTGCCTGGTGGGATAGTAGTGTGCGATGCCGTATATTGTAGAAATTCAAAGTAGTCATTTTACGATATAATGTCGATGTGCGCCTGATTCCAAGTAAAAAAAAATACCGTTCGTGCGTACGCATGCACGTACCTACTTCACAACCTATACGATCGGCACGGAAAATTAACCCTATGATGGTGACGATGGGCCACGTTGTATACGTACGCCACAACGCATCGTCGGCATGATTATGGTTCATGATTTCATCATCAAGAAAAGCGTGGAAGTGGGCTCTTCCTTACTAATGCTACACGACCTGGACTGAGGTGTGCAAGAGTGGCGCAGGTCACAAGGGTGTCCCTTCCTACCCAAAACGTGCGGAATAGGGCTTAATGCGTTGTATACTGTACACGGACTACTGACATATGAGGCGTTTTTTTTTTTTTTTTCGAAATAAGCCAGATCCAAAAACAGAAGCTATGGGTAAGATAAAACTTCAGTGACAAGAAAAACTCGGCAACTTTCCCATAAAAAAGAGGTGGCAAGAAAATAGGTGAGTTAACCCCCTGCAAACGTGCACGCAGATCGTAGTTCGTATCGAAAATGAGCCAGGTCCTGCTGTTTCACGGATCAAAACGAGCCAAATCCATTTGCCTTATGGCAGTTTGCTTTTGGCCTGGCTGTTCGGACTGTTTCATGAGGGCTTTCAGAAGGTTTTTTTTTTATTGCTTTTCGGAGCTGACTTGTCAATTCAGACGGCTATTAGGAGATTGGCGAAAGATTTTGCGCCGGACGTCAACGACAAAGGGAATGGAATATGAAGTGAATGAAATGCAACTGAGAGACTGAAGCAGTAATTTCATCTCATCTCCCCGTTCCCCCGTTCCTACGAAGTAACTCTGGTTATATATATTTGTTTACTCCCAAATTTACCTTTTTAGTACCTAACTAAATGGCTGCCGCTTTCAAGCCCTGGTAAATCCCCCCCCCCCCCCCCTGAGAGTACGAACCACTTCATTTAGGTGTAGAAGATATGATCAGCCTTCTTGTGAAGCGTTTTGGAAATTCATGGCAAGGCAATGCAGAGGTTGCTTGATTCGAGAGTGCCTTCAGGCGTGCTCAAGAAAGTTATCCTACGGAAGAATTGGAAAAGAGCTGGTAGTGGTGCCAAGAGGACTCACATTCTCTTCATGTGTAGTTCTGTTGTCGAAGCCTTGTTGCATATGTTTAATGCCTTTTCCGCCCGTATTCCATCTCGCCATTCTTGAAAGTCAATTTAAATAAAGTTAATGTTTCAATTCAATGTGAGCCAAAATCCAAACTTATCGTCCAACTATTGCTCAAATTCACCGCATAATTTTTAATGACTTGTAGCCATAAACTTCCCCTATCTGGCATGTAAAACATACCACATAAGAGCTTTGACAGCGTTACATTTAGGCCCGGTTACAAGCGTCCGCTTTTTTCTCAAATTCGCTTTAGGTGGTTTTGGGTCATTCGAGAAAAAAAACGCCTCATATCTACTTAAGTATGTGCTTGCGAGCGTACGTGCGTGCGTATGTATGTATGTATGTATGTATGTATGTATGTATGTATGTATGTATGTATGTATGTATGTATGTATGTATGTATGTGCGTGTATGTATGTATGTATGTATGTATGTATGTATGTATGTGCGTGTATGTATGTATGTATGGGCGTGTGTATGCGCACTGTGTGCGTGTGTATGCATACACCCATCATCATCGTCGTCGTCGTCGTCTTGTTATCGACTGCAGGCGAAGGGCTCATCCGTAACTGAAACTGCTCCTATCTTAATCCAGTCTTCTCACCCCGCCACCGATGCTTCCCCCATTTCTCCCACCCTACTTCTCTCCAACTCGACATCCTTGTGTTTATTTTAGCTGTTTTTCTGCTCGGGTTCGTCCTCGCTTTCATTTTATTTTCCGTTTTAGTCGATGTCCGCAATTACCATATTCTATGTTTATACCAATTCCTCTAAAGTGGAACCATCGCTGAGTGTTTTAAATGCGAATGCATTTATTAGCCGGGGGTTGTCTTGCTCCGTTGGCCGGCGTGCGCCTGCATTCCTCCAGCGCGAACGCACGTGCGCTCGCGCCTCGTAGTTCTGCCTTCGTCGTCGTCGTCGTCGTCGTCGTCGTAAATGCGAATGCATTTCTGGACGCGGCTATGGAAAGTGTGCGCGTGCGCTCCAAACCCTCTGACCCCATAGTCTTGGTTGGCGACTTCAACGTTGACGTGCGCCAGAAGAGTGGCGAGTGGCTGGTCGAGTACATGCAGACCAGGCACTCTATGCATTGTCTCTCTGCCGGCTTCGACACGTGCCCCACTACCATTCACGGGAGTTGCATTGATGTGGTCTTTACGCGAAACTGTGACGCGCGTATGCCTCTCAAAGAACCTTTGACCGTGCACTTTAGCGATCACAAGGCAGTGATTGTGGCCGTCAGGTACAACGATAACACAAACAGGTGCTGATGAATAAATGATTACGTTCACACTCTCGTCATTAATTACGCCATTACTCGCAACACACTCATCGGTGCACCCAATGCATTCGCATTTCTGCACGATTCCCTTCGGGGAGGTGCGGGGGAATTTTTTTAAGTGTTGGTCCGCTTGGAATCTCGTAACGAAAGAAGCGCCCGAACAAGCACGCCGAGCTGGCCCATGGCTCACAGGGAATCGGAGAACTGTAGCGAATGCCGCCTCAGCGCATTCGCTTCCGCGACGCTGATGGCAGTGTTTTTCCGCCTTAGGAAGTTCCACACAGGTCAGTCTAGTGGGATGCTCACTGCCATCTGTTGGTAGGACCTTCTCGTAACGTTGACTTACTATAACGCCGCCGTAACCGGAACTACCCACGTGAAGTCTCTTCCTCCCTTCGTATGCCACGCCAGGATTTTGCTTTGTTTGAGGAGCGAAAGTTGTGCGCTCAGCACCTGCTATGGTTGGTGTTACACAAATGCCGTAAATGGCTCGGTAGCCTTGTTGCTCTCAACGTGCTTTGCACGCTGCAGTAGCGCTTAGCCGCTTCGCTTGGTGTCTTGTCTCGTATCTCCAGCACCACGAACCCGACGCCTGACTTGATTTTTGCTTATTTCGGCGGGTGCGCGCTGAGTGTATTATCCCGTGAGAACCGCTGACGGTGCCTGTAGAGCTGCCGTCGCAAGTGGCCCTTGGAGTGCAGCCTTCTTGTCGTCGTCGCGGTACTGGTCCGTGGCTCCACGCGTTTGGGATTCCGTTCGCCACATTCCACAGAAGTGTGCCTGTATCGCGAGAGTATGCCCCAGGCATCTTGCGGACGCGGATGCTTCGCCCTGGGCCGTACCTAGTGGCTTCGGGTGTCGCGTTTCTCGAGGATGCAGGCTCTATGTTGGGCGGATTTCAACTCGAACTGAAAAAAAAAAAAGAGCGCCGACGTACGGATGCTCGTAGTTTTCGTCCGAATATATACTTCTGGTGTATCATAAATATATTAGGCAGTTCTACTGCGCAAGGATGTCCCTTTCGACGCAAATATCCTTCGAACACTGCCAACAATTCCGCCCGCCTGAAAGCGACTACGCCCTTTTCGCGCGGGTGCGCGCAAAACATCATAAATGCCTCTAAAACTAAGGTAATTATATGTACGAGAAAAACTGACGCTTCAATACTACCGCGTCTAAACGAGGTTAATGACCGAAGCCGGAATTTCCACAGTAAGCTTAGCTTCTTCCCGGTCGTCAGGCTAATTACTCGTCGAGCTCTTCGATCCCTTGCCGTTGTGTGTCGCTTATCAATGGAGTTCAGGGAGCCTGGTTCCCCTTGCCGAGCTCTACACTACTGTCTGCCGTCCGCAGCTTGGGTATGCTTCTCTAGTCTGTATAGCTTCACGTGGAGAAAGAGCTGCAGGCTTATTGGCCGTGTATAAAAGTAGTCACTTCGTCACTTAGCCAGTACTACTAAAGTTAACTTTTGCTCATGTCGTGTATTGACGCTACCCTGTCCAATCTCCAGGCGGACATTGCGGACCCTCCATTCCTCATGAAAATCATTCATGGCACAACATTTTGTAATCAGCTGCTTAACCATGTCTACCAGAACGCATAACACTTTTAATAACCCTAAATGCCTCTGTGGTTTGTGCCCTGATTATGCAGTCTACGTACAGTCAGTACACTGGACACCTAGAAAGATTTCATAATTCCCCAACTTCGTTTTGTAAGCATGTCCGTGGTCTTATCCTGACGTAACTGACCTTGTTTTTAATCCCTGTGGGCATGACCTTGGCTTGCAGTCGGGCTCTTGCAACAGCATGAAACGTAAAAAAAAACTGTTCTTGTTTTGTTTTTTTACCATGTATCATTATTACATGTGTGCCATCGTTTTGTTGGTACTTCTGCGTGAGTTAATGTTAGGATCCGTGGTCAGGGGCATAGCAACATAAGCGGGTGCGTGTAAGGGGCTGTCAAATACACCTAAACAGGTATGTGGTACACTAGGCTAGGTTTCATAGTACGCGCACAAATTTCTTGTGGTCAAGCGTCCTCGTGCTCGCGCACTTATAATTAATTGGCTGATGGTGTTGACTGGCTGAAATGATTGAGTGGATGAGCCGTTTTATAATGCGTGCCCCAATACACCTGTGCGGATATGGGCTGCTATGCGGGCACGCAGCACTGTGCTAGGCTTCAGGGCACGTGTACAGGCTTTAGAGTGTGCGCGCAGGTTTCTTACGGTTGACCCACGCCCGCCAATAGTACTAATCATCTGGGTAATTTTGTTCTGCGCTAGTGATCTCTAATTTCGTGAAGAACACGCAACTGAGCTTCCCAGTGGACAAGCTGTTTGATGCTTGGTCCCAGGGGTGGCCGCTTTGCGTACGTTCGCGTGCACGCCGGTCACAACGCAGACGGCGCCAATGCCCGAGCGTTTCAACGAGTGGATATGCAAACAGAAAATCGAAGGGCGGGGCTCATCTCTCCCTATTCCCAGGGACTTTTGAAGCATCGTACTATTGGGGTCTCCGCTGCCCCGGCGGACGTCCTGGTTGGGGAAGGAAAGTGGCGGAGGGGAAATGGGTTACCACCTCGATGCCGTAATTGAGCCGCCTGTCTCGCGATCTGCGTATGCGGGCCGCGCACGCGGTCAACCCACGCCGCCGCCGCCGCTGTTATGACTCGCACGCTGCGGCACGGGCCAGCCGGAAAGGGTTGGAATGAAAGCCAGCGTGCGATACCGTCCGTGGCCCCGCCGACGGGCGTTGCGCAATACGCCGGGAGCAGTCGCGCGCAAGCGCTTTGCCTGACCCGTGAGCTCTTTGTTGCGATCGCGAATGGTCGCCGCTGCGGGCAAGCTGGCAAATGCTGACCGTGGTTGGAGGCGGGACGAATTGCATCCAACGGGCGTCGCTTCGATTCGGGCCAACAGGGAGCTCCAGCGGAAGCGGGAGGCGGATTACGAACAAAGTGATGTGTCCTCCGATGGGATATTACCTTTGTGGCCAACGTTGTCCCACCGGGGCACAGTGATGCAAAGCCCAATAACCGCTCTCTCTCTCTCCCCCCCCCTTCGCTCTCCCCCACTGTTCCATCAGTACCTCCTTACGTGAACCGGATGGAGCGTTCACGTTTATTTTTAAAGGAGCCATGAAGAGAAAACAAAAGTTTGTTTTATTCGAAAGATTAGGTGTTTCATAGTACCCCAAGCGCTTTCCCGGAAGCAAATGATGCTTTATTCACTGAGAAATAAGGCAATTTAAGCCAAAATTTTTAATCTCCCGCTAAAATTGCACATTCCGTGGCGTGAACAATGGCGTCATACGAGCCGGTCCATGAAACAGATACTTAGTATGTCGACTCCATATAGCACCCACACGCGGGAGTCGACCGAGACGGCGGCCATTTTACAAATACTAGTAAAACCTAGTGCACCCGCAGCCCTAGTCATGGAATCGCCTGATCCGGAGAACAAAACTCTCGCCGAGGAGCTAGGGCTTGCATTTACAACTTCACACCACTTGAACACTCAATGCTTCTAAGTGCACGAGCGGCAGGAGTTGTGGAATACGCGGTGGACGGGAAAGCGACCATTCCGCGATAGCCACAACAGACGAACGCCCTGCCGTCGGCACCGCTGCCTCGTCAGCCCCGTCGCGACGGACGAATACAGACTGGTACGTATGTGCCGTATTTTTATTACGGTTAATAATAGTTCAATTTCAGTAGCAGTATCGCTTATGCCAGTTGGCCGGTGTCGTGTATGGAAAGCCGTTCGCGCGAGCTCTCTGCTCCGACCAGAAAGATACGAGCGTCAATGCGCGGTGTGTACGGCATTTTTAGGGGCGAAGCTCCTAAAGCCATGGGTCTGTCCATCCCTTGTGTCTCGTGGTACGTGACCGCCACATGCTTTCGGAGATGTCGCAAAGTGGGCCGCGTTGCACGCGCAAGAACCGGCTGCAACCGGCAGCGCAAACTCGGCACCGGGAGCGCGAGCTTGTCTGTGTTCGCCAACGGAGGCGCGAGCGCACGTGCACTGCGAGGGGGAGATCACGCAAGAGATCACGCCACGAACGCAGGCAGTCGTTCTCGGAGATCGAACGAGAAGCAAGGACCTTTGCTCGTTTCCTCTCGTCTTGTTCGGGCACAAGTTCGCCCTAAATAAAAGTTCTTTCTTTACCGATGTGTCCCATCCTACGTGACAAATTGTGGTGGAGGTGCGCGGTAGTCCTCGATGGCGCGGGGTCTTTCACCAGGTCTGGGCCTGGGAGCATTGACTCCGAAAATAAAAGTTGATTTGTACAATGTACGCGCACAGTCTTACGTCTTTCTTAATCATGTAATGGGCGAACTTTCACGGGAGAGTTACGGTTACCGATGATCTCACCCTCTCGAGCTTCGCCCCACTTATCATCATTCATTGCGTGGATATGGCGTGATTTTTTTCCCCCAAGGTCAGAGCGCTTTGACGGCGATTTGACGAAGTCGGCGACGAGCGCCAGCATGTCCCAGGAGTGAGCTAGCGTAAGGGTCCCTGCCGTAATCACTTCGTCGGAAATGAAGCGAGCACACTCGTACTTCCTTTAGCTCCCTTTCTCCTCCGTTTGCAAAGTTCACAAAACGTAGCCACTTGCTTCGTCTCGGTTCGTCGTTTGGCAGCACATGAAAGGAGATCTCTTCACCGGCGGGGATGTCGCACTCCCTCGACGATTTGCCCGTACTACATGGGCATTTCGAAACGCAGCAACGAAATTTCATTTTAAAGTACTCGAACAAACTGAAGTTTTCAGTGGTTGTAAACTAGAAACGAGCTCGTAACGACAGCAGCAAGCCAACAACATTCGAAACTCATGCGACGACTGGCATTATCTCGTCGCTTCTTGCTGTTCCTTACTCCCCTCGTTTCTATTTTTACCTTTGCTGGTTGGCGGTATGACGGCCAACCTCCTGTCAAGGGATTAAGATACCAAGCAAGGTCGCGGCTGTACGTGCTGGAACGGTTCGTTGGCCCCTAAGAGCCTCGAACCCGAAAATTCGTCTACGCGACGGCGAGATGTCGAGCTCGGCCGGCGGTAGTTTCGTACGCATTGGCGCACACGCTTGCGTGTTTGTTCGGAACTTCAACCGTTTACTCCACCGTTCTTTGTCATAAAAAGAATGTGCCGTATGTTTCACGGGCATATAGCTCGCTATGCAAACTGTAAGCCCTGCCTAACATGCGTTTGCTTTTGCCGGCTTCCGCCAATCGCAGAGCATTCTCGAGTGACATCATAGGTTCTGTTGCGGAAAATGAGCTGGTGGGTCGCATGGTCATTTCCTTTTTTCCTAATTATGTAGCTTATTTGAGCGAAGTTTGCGTTATAAGTGGTGTCGTTATGGTTCTAACGAGGCAGCCTTTCGAATGAACCAAACTTGTGTTTTCTCTTCATGGCTCCTTTAATAGTCGCATGACACGTCGGAGAAGTTCCTTCATGACTTCAGTTTGTGGTTTAGTGCTTCTGAAAAGCTTATGAAAAATCCATGGGATTATTTGTTACCGCTGTTTATTCAAATGCTCTATCATTTTTTCTTTGTTCCCGCCACCAAACTCAATTCCCGGTGGTTCAAGCTCTATTTCTGATACAGGCAAGATGTATATAGGCCTCGCATGCACAGGGGCACGTTAAAGGATCACAGGTGGTCTGAATGTATCCGCATCGCTCCGCAAGTAAAAGTGACCTCATAGCCCAAGTTGAATTTCGGTACATTAAACCGAAGTATACATTTGACGGCTTGTGTTTATCAGTGCACCACTAAATATTCTTTTCGTTTGTGTGTTTTCACGGAGAATTCCGCAACGGTTTGATACAGCAATAACACCGAAAACATACTATTGCAACTTGCTAAAGCTTGACGTTGGGCTAGTTGGGTACAGTTATTGACACTAAAAAAACTGCGCAAAGAAGAGGACGGAAGAAGTGACAAACTAGAGCGTTCTAGTTTGTCACTTCTGCCGTCCTCGTCTTTGAGCCCTTTTCAGTGTCAAAAATGCAACTTGAATCGTTCCCTGAAATTGTGTGCCGCTTCCCCCCCTTCCCCCTTCTTTTTTGTACGCCGGTATATGCTTTCACTGGCTACTCCCATTCTCGAAACAAAGCCTGAACTACGCGTTGGGCTTCAGTGCAGGCGGAGTAAATCCGACAGAACCGCATCAAACTGTGTAAACGTTAACTCTGGTCATGCTAATCGTAGAGGAGCGGCTTCAGCGTGGAGCAGGATGCGAGACTCCATTTTCTTTTGCAGTATCGCTAGTATTCCTGTTACGGCCCTTCGTAGCCACAAACGCGAATTGGTTGGCCCGTGTTCCAGTGCCAATTTCTTCAATCAAATTGGAGAGAGAGAGAGAGAGAGAGAGAGAGAGAGAGAGAGAGAGAGAGAGAGAGAGAGAGAGAGAGAGAGAGAGAGAGAGAGAGAGAGAGAGAGAGAGAGAGAGAGAGAGAGAGAGAGAGAGATGTTTATTCCCACCTATTTCGGTGGTCAGCTGTCCTAAACGCGTCTTTAACACCGCGAGCTTGTCGCCAGGAAGTCTGCTTTTGCGTTTTTTCTCGAGCATGCAGGAATGCGAATGGCCCCGGGGGATGGGGCTACGTGATGCATGGGCTTACATCAGAGTTACCGTGTAACCAAGGTTTCTGCGTCACGTGCCGGTAGCCCGTTCACAGGCAACCCGACACAGCCTCCATCGTGCTTGCAGACACGCTTGCGCGTATGCGTTGAGTTGGCAGACCTCCGACGGACGAGGTTTCTTCCTATTTTTGACCGGCGGCTGAGTGAACGGGCAGGTGAGAAGCTGTGTGCGGATGTGCGCAAGGCGTATTTCTTTATCAACACCCCTGCACGACACCGTTCAGCAGCGGCCCTCGAGCGGCAGGTTCTAGCGCCTACTGCTCTGGTGTTTATGTCGAGTGTCCTCAGCTGTCGCATTGTTCGGCAGGAGCGGTGCAGTGCTGCGTGACTGCTGCCGCACCGCGCTGCTGGGCCCTCATTTTTTCAAGGACGGCCGCTGGTGGCGTGAAGACAGGGGGTGCTCAAAGGCTGCGTGCGCTCGCCGCTTCTTTTCCTGCGTCTGCAGTCTGCCACCTACTGTTAGCCGCTTGCTGCTGCTCACGCGGCGTGTTACTAATTGCGCGCACCATCAACGTGCCGACTTACACACACGCACGCCCAGGCTCCTAGCTTCGACATGTAGGCCAGGCGAGTAGCCCAAGTTTCGAATCGATCACGTTGGTGATTTATTAGTTATCGTTTCGTCAATTATATGTTCGGTATTGTCCAATATTCAACTCTCGCCGAATAATCGAATGTACCATGAATGTGTCGAAAGCTTTTCACCCTGGGTATATGGAGCAATCATAGCATCCCTCAACGCTTAACGATCGTAATTGCTCTTTTGAGATGCCAGCGATTATTTCACCCATACATAGCACATATTTTATTCCCTGTGCAAAGCCGCCGTGTACTTTTTCCGAGTAAAGGGCGCGATTATCACGTCGGATCATCGTTGTAGTAAATAAAATATTTTCCGGCAATGCGGGCGTTAACGCCGGGGGCACGTTTAGTTGTATTAGTAACTTTGAACTGGACGAAACAGGCGTGTTTCACATGGATGTTTGGATGCGTCGATCTTTTTTTTAAATGTTCTAGCGCTCTGGGAACCGTTAACCCGCGTGCAAGGTTTTGTTGTTGCAAGGTGAAATGAACAGCCCGTAATACTGCTAATTATCTTCATTGTTTAAAAATACTTATGGGTGCGTGGAAGTAACCTGCGCTAATTGCGAGCATGGATAAGATTGATAACTAAATAACGCCACAAGGTGTGCATGGCGTAACTTCCGGCCACTGTCAGGGATCAGATTTGCTAACCACGCAGTTACTCCATTGTCAGACCGCTTCTTCAGCGTGGAAGCTGCCGTTCTTTGATGTCCACCAAGAATAAATAGCCTTGTCAGCTGCGGATGCCGGACAGCGGAAGCGCATCTCTCACTCCAAGCGTGAATCCCGCTGAGGGAATTTTACTGACAACCGAGTGAAACGGGGTTGGATTCCCTTGGGCTTCTGAATGCAGTGTGCATACACGCACAGGGTGCTTTATCCTCGCGGGGGAAACATAAGTGCACCGGAAAAAGCCCGTCTCGAGTAACGCTGTGAGAAAAAGTCGGCTCCACGCCAGGGACGCATCATGTGGCGAGTGTTACGCGCGTCTCCCCGAAGTCTGCTGCAATGCACCCTTTGTTGTTGGGCGCGGTCCAGCGCGTCTGCCGCATGACGCGCTGCTGCAGCGTGCGCCAGCAGCAGGCGCGTAAGACCGCGATAACGTCTCAAGTGGCACTCGTCTTTCCCCTCGTGACGCATGCACCGGGCGGGACCGGGACTTGCATTCAGCGTTTGCGCGTCCGCGCGACTGCTCCGCGCGACAATCTTGTGTGACGCAGCTCGCTGCTTTGAGATCTCGCTCTCTCTCTCTCTATATATATATATATATTATATATATATATATATATATATATATATATATATATATATATATCAGAATGGTGCTGCGGTAAGCCCGAGCATTTTGTAAGACGGCGCCTGGTGCGGTGCAAAATTTGGCCCCGGCCGAAACGCCGGTAACCGCATGCACATCAGTAGTTATCAATTCCTCTCGCACACAAAGACCGCGAATGCTACCGCCGAGGGCAAAAAAAAATAAAAAAATAAAATGTTGGGATGATCAGACTTAAGACTACCCATTGCCGACGGTATAATCCCTTACAAAAATGATTGTTGAGTTTCATAAGAAATTTTGTTGAATTCACTCAACAAACATTGTTGAGTATCCAAAGAATTTCTGTTGAGATTGTGTTGAGGATTTGTTGAGTTTTTCAGGAAAAGTGGCCACCGTGGTTTCATTGATTTTCCGTTGAATTTCTTACGTCGAATTCCTATTGAGTTTCTGTTGCCTTTCCGTTGACTCTCCACTGAATTTCGTATTGATATTTTGTCGAGGTTTTTATGAGTGCCCAATGTGTTTCTGTTGATATTTTGTTGAGAGTTTTACGAGTGCCGCATGCGTTTCTGTTGATATTTTGTTGAGATTTTTACGAGTGCCCCATGCGTTTCTGTTGATATGTTGTTGAGTTTTACACGAATGCTCAATGTGTTTCTGCTGCGATTTCTTTCAAAGGTTTTTGCGATCATTGTAGGTTGAACAAGAATCTACATTTTATCGCACCACCAATACACGAGTTTATGGTGTGGCAGTAGTGCATGTCATGTGACTAAAAATTCTGCCTCATGCAGACATGCAAAAAGAAAAACAAGGTGTTCAGCGTGCACTTTTTACTTTATTTCCCGATTCAAAAGCGATGATAGGTTATTTTTTATGTAACCGGCGCTCACACCTGGAAACTTCTGGCCCGTGTAGCCTGCAAGAGATAGAATGAATTTATGATTTACTATAAAAAATGAAAACGTGTTCTGCAAGTTCGCAGAATTAGTAATAAAAGTGTGCAAAAATAGACACTTTGCCAAAAAGCATAAAAGCGACGCACTGATCTCACTGTGCACATGAAGAAAAACGGGTGATTAGCTACAAGTTGACAAAGATGACAGCTTTGTTCTTGGCATTCTAAATGCAAATCATGTGCACTCACCGACCACAGCCTTCACCCGCACCTGGTCCAACCCTGGCTTTGTAGGAGCGTCGCCCTGGGCTTTGCCTTTCCCTCCAAAGAGAGTTTTCCCCTTGAGCTCCTCCGGAGTGAAGACATGGCGCAAAAGAGCCCTGGCAAATTTGCCAGGGCCACTCGCACACGCATGCACCAGCTGATCCAGGTACCCCTTCTCAATTAGCACACCGCCCCCAATGTCAACCTGCGAGCAGAAAATAAAACCGAAACAGTTGAACGAACATGAACTCCAGGATCGAGACAGACAGTGAAGAGTTTGAGTACCCATGAACAATTTCTCAGAATATTACGGTAATTCATTTACAGATTTTGGCATTGATCCACTAAAAATTCTTTTCGAATAGATTTAATTTAAATGTATATTTTTAGTTTTTATGGGTGAACATGCATACCTCAACATGCTTTCGGCTTGTTTAAACAAGCATTTCAAGAATTCATTAAACTGTTTGCCAAGTGCCCACTGCAGTACACCGTGGGTGTATTGCTTTGTGGTAGAAAGGCCAAAAAAAACCATTTGGGTGCTGTTAGGTCAACTGGATGAAAGGTTATGTGGCTAAAATAGTCAGATGGCTGTAATGCACACAAAGTAGGCAGTACGATGCCTTGCCCTGACTCATGCAACTATCCATAAAAAACTGACCTTTTTTTAGCACCCGATTCAGCAAAATAAAATGAGCAGACTGTTATTGATTTTTTAAATTATTTAAATTGAAAAGAGTGAACCCTAGTTACAACTAGGCCAATTTGCTCCTTCATTTTTTCATTGGCTAGCAGTGCACGAGGGTCATACGCGAAATGTGGTTTGCGGCGTGGTGCTAGCAGGAACTTTTTGTGTGGCTGGTGTTCTTTCTGCAGGATTGTGGGTTTGCGAATGCCTTGTCGTAAGGAGTACCCAGCATTGTTTTTGGTTCGAAATTTCGCACTGCGCTGTTCACGCCTCCTACAACCACAGACACGAAGCAGGCTGCACGACGAATGCTAGCACAGCGAGTTTTTTTTTTCTCTTGAAGCAAATGCTAGGGCAGTGCTTGAAGATGGTCTGACTTGGCGTGACAATTGGACAGGTGCGGACAGCGGCTCAGATAAGGTAATTTTGCACTGTCTGTGTCATCTCCGCGCGCTGATTGCCTTATTTTTTTTTCATTGCTTCAAATGACTGTGGCTCGAATAAGGAAAATTTATGCACTTAAAGCTGCAACGATATTTCATGTGGTGGTGGCGTGTGATAAGAGGCACTGTTTTTACTGTGCCCCCCCAGGCATGCTGTGCACTTCTTGAGGAGTATGAGAGTTTGAGAGGTGCTCTAGTGACAGTGTTCTGGTATGTTGAGCGGATGACCATCCTCCACCTGAGCTTCCAATGCTGAGCGATTATGCACAGGATCTGGGTGGAAACGACTGCGAGGTAAGAGTGCAATAAAATTACATACAGTGGCGGTGACAGAGATTCCACCTGGGGGACAAAGATTTTCAAGTGTTTTCTTTTCAATGTAGATGAAGCATAAATTATAATTGATTGATTCTCGGGTTTAATGCACCAACGCTACACAGACTGTGAGGTGAGCCATAGTAGAGGGCTCCGTATTAATTTTGACAACCTGCGCATCTTTACATGCGCCGAAATCTCGACCACATGGGCATATTTTGCAGCGGACATGATAGACAAGAATTTCCATCCTGCACTGGGTGCCACCAATTCTTTCGGACTGCGGGGCGAGCAGACGACGCTGAGTCCCACGCTGTTGCTCCGTGCCATGCGTGAATATCAGACGCCCCGAACGGCATCGAAAATCGGTGTCATTTATTTGGCATTTCAGCAGCAACAAGTTTAGCAGTGCCTAAGGAGAACGTTTAATTCTTCGAAAAGGTGTCCCGTTTGCCCATCAATTCTGTTCCTAACCCGCTAAGGTGGCGGGCCAGTCCCCACCACTTTGTCCTGACAGGCATTGCCTGTGAGGCCACGTTTCGTCCTGCCAGCAGGACGCCTGACCTTTTTATCCTCAATTGATGTTTATTTTCGGAATTCTGGGAAAATTGCCGTCATTGCCTTTTACTTGGCGATGTTCAGAAGCTACTTGTCCGGGCAGGCGTGATTACGTCGTTACTGGCTGCACCAACAATCAGCGTAAGCGCAAAGTGCTCATGCAAGAACCGTGCGAAGTGCACCATGACAAAACAAGTGTCTGCATGTGCGGAGTCTATTGGCTGCACAAATTTCCTGCGTCGCTTGAGTGTCACCGTAAATGGGTCGTCGCGCTAAATCGCAGACTTAGAGCCTGGCAAATTTGCCAGAATGAGCCCGGTGGTACGCTGCCTTTGGAAGCGCTGTTTAATCACCCTCATGCTCAATCCTTATCGCACGTTTCTGTTCTTTGGAGGTATGTTTGGTCCGTTTCATCAACGGGAAGCCATCGAAAATCAATCAGACACTTATGCTGCAGCTTGGGTACGCGAAAAATTCTCAAGTAACCCTTGTGAAAACCGTGCTGATATTCGAATGTGATATAAATAATTAGCAACTTGAGAGTGGATGAAATGTTCCCTGACCTAGCGTATGGTGCTTGTTAGGAAAATTTAATGGTGAAGTACCGTCCCTGATTTAAAGACTGGTGCTACCTCGGCTATCCTCCAATCACTGAGAATAGTGCCTGTCATGAGAGACTGCGAAAAAAGTGCCGACAAAATCTACAGACTGCGGTATGTACTTTTCGGTATAGTGTGATTAATAACAGTATGATCTGAAGTAGATAATATTGTAAGCTTACTTAAAATGGAAAGTAGCTCCACACCAGTTTGTATAGCAAATTCAAAACCATATCGAAAATCCTAAATGTTTGCTTGGCTTGATTACATACGGATACTTGCTTCAAAGTCAGTTCAATTTCTATTCTTGCACTTTAGCCATTGGCCTCAGATTCGCTTCAATATCCCTGCTAAGCAATGACACACTCAAAATGCACAACACTGCTTCATGACACTGTTTCAAATAACCAGGGGCTAGAGCACTGCTAACAGGTATACATTATGACAGGTTCCAACATGAAATAACTAACCTGAAAGTACATAATCAGTGGGTGCGCTGATGTGGCAGCGGTGCCTGGACCGATGCATTGAGCAAATGCGCTGGCTTCTGAACGGGTGGTTCAAGCGGCCAGATGATGGATGAAGGATTGACTATTCCTGGCGGCAAAGCGTACCCAGCACCAAGGAAAGGCCAGGCAGTACTTGGGTACAGCAGGTGCAGTGTCAGTTGGCCACGGAGGGCCCTGGCAAAGCCTTTGAAACTGGACTGAAAGCCAGCCAGCCAACCCGGACAGCCAGCAGCAGCACCTGAAAGTGCATAATCTGTGAGTGTGGTGGCACTTAAAGAAATACAAGAAAAGCACACACAAACCACGAATGCTTACATTAAGCAGATTATTAATCGTTAATGAGTAACCTCCAAGGCCCTAATAAGAACATTCCCGCAACACCCAAACTGAAATTCAGGTCACAGTAATGTATTTATTGGGCACGCAGGTTCTGTGAGTGGGGTATGCCTGATATATGCAAAGCTCACTGCTATGCTAATTTGCATGGAACGCTTGCTAGCAGCCCATATGCATCGCTAGCTTTCAATCGGAACTGGTGTGTACTAGTTGAGGCTCCTCCATTTCAATGCCTGGCTTGCCTTTGCAAGTTCGATTCTCCAATATAAATAGAGTTGAGTGGGCAGGCGCCCCTGCGAGACCACGCGCGCGCATTTCACCTTCAATTTCCACGTATGTGAATGTGAGCTTCACGAGTACGGCACGCATACCACGACGCATATCGCGGCCCGAAGACCACGAGACGGGTCGCGACGGCGCAGCCGGTCTCGCGAGCGTAATAGCTGCGAAGCGCACTGCACGGAATTAACAGTCGCCGCAAAGGCACTGTTTGAGAGACACATAACAAACAAACGGCCCGGTGTTTAAGAGCCTTGCGTGATGTCAAATAATTAGCTGCCGCGTTCTACAGCGCGAGCATCGCAACAAAGGTCTAGCTTCAGCGTAAATTGATGCTGACGGCTGCGGAAACGGTAGACTGGTAAATCCAAGGCGCCAAACAAGTATGCTATATCGCATAGGCTCTGAGAGCAAATGAGATGGGGGTCTACCGAATTACTGACCCATAAGCACCAGAACTCGTTCCGAACAAGAACAGAAAAACAAAAAAATGCGTACTCACCCCAGCAGAAACGACGTTTCCCGCCTAAAATCCTTCTTCACGCTGGTCTTCCCCTTCAAGGACACCGACACTTTGTTCGGACGCAATGTCATCCACCTTTGACGCGCGATGATCGTTGAGGCGATGATCGTTCTTCCCGTTCCCGCGTGTTCAACACACGCGATAAAGCTTTTATAACTATGATTTAAGCTTGAAATAGATAAAACTGAACTATTCGCCCCAGCTACCACTCCGCACAAAACCAACTCCATAAACAAACACACAAAAAGGGAGTGATAGTTGCCAGACTGCAATAGCAGCATTTCTGGCATTTCTATGTTTGACGAAAATTGTGTTATTGGTAATTAACTTCCTGCTTTTAAAGTATTAAAAGTGTTTATAACTTGAATTCGAGGTTTTTAAACGCAAAAGCGAATAAAAGTAAACTAGCTGACATATATACTTACATTGTAAAGAAGGTTTTAAAGTTAGTTTTGGTTTTGTTTTCACGGTGGGTTTCGCTACAGAGGAGGTGCGAGAAAACGAACTACTTTGGGTTTAGGAAGAGGGTGGCAAACGTCGGTGTGATTGAAAGAAGGAACAGGCGCTAACTATGGTTTTAAAAAAGAAGATGTAATAAAACCTTCACCAGGAAAAAAAAAAAGAAAACGTACGACGAGGATTCGAACCATGGACCCTCAAAACAGTAATCGGAGGCGTAACCACTCGGCCATACAGGCGGGAGTTCAGCCGGCGACTAAAATGATTATATAACTACGTAAGCCGGCAATGAAAATTGTCGTTTGTGTCTAGTCAATGCTGCATTTTTGGAATTCTGGCAGTTCTAACGCTTGTTTCTCACGCACCGATCTTGCAGACGAGGTCACATTGTTAGTACTCCGAGCGATTGAGCCGGAGCTCCCTTATTTGACTCAAGCAAAGCTATCGCAGGTCACCCGCAATCTTTTCTTCGCAAGCCACGGTAGCCACGACGGAAATGGCATGCGCCGTTGGAATTGTGGCGTTGGTAACGCTTGTTTGTCACGCACCGATCTTGCAGACAAGCAACATCGCGCTAAAACTACAAGCGATGTCAGGCGCATACAGCAGCGAAAACCTCTGAGTTTGTAACAAGTTGGGGATAATGCAAGGCAATATTAAAGAGACCGAAGCATGCGGTGGCGGCGACGTAATAAGTGCAGCAAACAAGTACTGTGGGCGGCAGCCACGAGCGAAAAAGATGTAACATGGGCCGCCCCCGCCGGCCTGCGCAGAAATGGAAACACGCAATCGAAAAAAACTGTCCGGCCGATTCAGTTTGTTGTTGACGAAGAGCAAACGAGGCTTCAGCAACAAACGATTGTGCTTGCCGTGGTATGAGTCAAAGCATATCTTGACATCGTTATGCTATCGTCCGTCTAGAAGGGAAAAATCAGAACGCAAACGTTTACGTCTAGCGTCTATACCAGATATAGACGCTGCTGTTTAATGATATCTGGAGACAAATTTTTAGCTGGTGGTGAAGCAGCGGATATTTTGTAGTGTGGACAAGTGAATTTTATGGGTTAACTGAATGGCTGAAATTGAAATATGCACTCTAGAAACATTGATAAAACAACAGTATAAACAAGAATTTGAATTTTGTTCGATCACACTGAAAGTGCAAGTTATCAGAGTTTGTACTGTACTTTACCTTGTGCTGTATCTTGTACTTTGCATGCTTCCAATGCTGACAAGGCAGAACATATATTGTCTGCGAGATGTTACACAAAGCATCAGACATGACGCGCTGATTTGTGCGATATGTGACATGTTGTAAGAATACCTTGAAGACATGTTGCAGAACGTCTAGGACTCATCGTTGAAATCTTTATATCATGAACATGTTGTTGATCTTTGACATGTTGTTTGACTCTTTACGATATCAGACCTTTATAATCTTGCAGTATATCGACATCTAGTAGAAGTCCTTATCATTAAAGACATGTCGTTATACTTATTCGACAAGTCGTTGAAATCTTTGCGATATTGGACCTTCATGATGTTGAGGACAACGAAATGTCGTTGAATTCATAAGGTGTCGACAACATGCCGTAAAAGTTATGTGATTTTCGTTGAAATCTTTGTGATATTGAAGACATCTCGAAATCGTTATGATATCATGCATGTCGTATGGATATGTTGCCATATTTTCAGCTGGGATATACGTACCGGTACAAGAAAGCGCTGAGAGTTGCATTGTGAAAGCTGGCTACCTGTACAAAATGCAACTTCCTTGAAAAATGCAACTTATTTAATACACTCACACTGCACAAAAATATGCTAAGATGCTGCCTAATTAGGCTCATACATCCAGGACAGTGGGTATTAAAGTTTTAGTGCACGTGGCTGTCCATGTCAAAGAAGCATGCAGATAGTATTTGGCATCAGTTGCTGATGACTTGCCCACAAATAATCACCATGAGTCACTGAAAATACAACAAAAAGTCAACAAGAACTCCACAATAGAAAAATCATTGTGCGGACCACAACGAAAATTCCGTTGTGTTCTCAATGTGTAAACTCAATGAACATTGAGTTTCACAAATAATCACCATGAGTCACTGAAAATACAACAAAAAGTCAACAAGAACTCCACAATAGAAAAATCATTGTGCGGACCACAACGAAAATTCCGTTGTGTTCTCAATGTGTAAACTCAATGAACATTGAGTTTCACAAATAATCACCATGAGTCACTGAAAATACAACAAAAAGTCAACAAGAACTCCACAATAGAAAAATCATTGTGCGGACCACAACGAAAATTCCGTTGTGTTCTCAATGTGTAAACTCAATGAACATTGAGTTTCTGTTGATTTTCCGTTGAATCAATGAGAACTCAATGAAACGTCAACAGAAATTCAGAACCCATTTTTGTAAGGGATTGCAGTGGAACCTTTTTTTTTTTTTTTAGTGACTGTAGCTTGGGGTCACCGGGTATTTATAAAGTGAGCGGGAGGTGGGTTGCGGCCTCGAGAACAACAACTAAACTTTTGGCAAGCGAACAGACCACTATAGAGCTGCGCGTAGTGTGTAAAGAGCTCGGTGCCTGATGACACGCACGCATTCAACTGGCTCGTCTCGTGTATCTGGGCGTGCTGCTTTCGGGCGCACGCGCCTTATCATAGCGGGGTGGCTTAATCCCGTGTCACGAGTGCGCAGCCTGAGATGCCGTATCAAAATACTACGTCTAGCCTGACAAGGTCACTGTGGGCGTGAATCAGTCGCATCGTCGACTGCCGTTTACGTTCGATTTTGTTTACGGTCTGTTTTTGTCATCACATGCTCGACGTATATCCCTCCGATGTCGAATACACTGCCGCAACTGAAGGTGACATCATCATCACACGCGCATCATTCGACAGAGAGGATCGCATATCTTGAAACAAAATGTAATGCTTTTGCGCTCCCGCGCGCAAGCAGTGTCTCTGAGGTTTTATTCCCTGAACTGCAGTCGTTCGCGTTGAAAGCAGCGGCTCGTTGCCGAGCATTATAGCAAGCGAGTGCCGGACTGGCCTTACGCGGTTGAAGACTTCGACCGCACCGGAGCCTCAGCTTCCTTCTCATTGAAAAGCGGCTGCAGAGCATCTTCAAGAACTCTGGGCGTACGGCTATCTACGCTTTTTTTTTTTCGCGAATAATGTAGTCTTGTTAGGTGCGGTTCGCGTTAAACTTGGCACGTTCGTTGTTCTGCCATAGCATTCTTTTGATTCAAGCGAAGTTTTTCGGTGTCTTCGTGCATAAGTCTGTGCTTTTTTTCATGACCATAAGGCATACAGGGCTAAGGTGCACATCCTTAACACATTAGGTGAGAATTCCATGGTTGGCCTCGCGTCTGGTATAGCACTGATCCGAAAACCATAAAATGGATTTCTGGTTCTGCTTCGGAGGGAAAAATGATCCTCCCCCCTCCCCTTCCCTCCCCAGAAAAAAAAAAGAAACTGCGTTTTTTTTTTTTGCTGGTTTTCGGCAAGGTTTTTGTTCCAGTAACGTTGCGACACCCTGCGTAACACCGCGCCGTTTGGGAGGAAAGAGGGCTTCTTCCCTCCTTTCTCACCGCTCTCGTCTGTTCCAGGTGCACGAGGGAAAGCTCCTGCTCTACTCGCGTTTCGCCACGTGTGCTTATTAAACAATGTGCCCGGTTAGTATAAGTGCGGAGTGACGAATTCGCCAAAGAGATCGTCATAACATCGTAGCTATACCGCAGCAGCCCTCTACGGGTTACGGGTAATCGTGTTGATTGATTGATTGTAGGGTTTAACGCGCCGACGCAACGCAAGCGATGAGGTGCGCCGTAGTGGAGGGCTCCGGATTAATTTTGAACACCTGGGGATCTTTAACGTGTGCCGACATCTCGGGCACACGGGCGTTTTTTTTATTTTCGCCTCCATCAGAAAAGCGGCCGCCGCGGCCGGGAATCGAACCCGTGACCTCGTGCTTAGCAGCGCAACGCCTTAGCCACTAAGCCACCACGGCGGGTACGGGTAATCATAAAGGCAAAGCGTATTAGAACCGCGCTACGCATATACATAGTAACAAGCTACCGGCGTCTGAAGACCTCGGAAGTTGCTGTTGTAGATGCTACCGCATTTCGAGCATGTTCAGCCAGTTGGTGTGTAAGTTGGTGTGTAAATTATAAATTAAGATATTTTCCAATGTCGGCGGGCCATGAGCTGAAGTGTGGATGGACGACGCGGCACGCAGGGCGTCGGGGAACAACGCTGTCCGGCCTAGCGTTGGTCCGGCCGGGCGCAGAATCTCGCCCCGGGTCGTCTATCTCGTCAAAGATAGGCCGCGCGCGTGTGCGGTGTCGGGTGGCCTGCCCGTTTCCCGGATTCGAGGGGCCTCGGCGCGCGCCGTGTTGTTGTCGGACGTCTCCTCTTCCGAGCCTGTTTGCGTGGACTCGTGAAGTGCGCCCGTGTCGTGGTACGCCAGACCCGGAGATTTCTTCCTCCTCTTGTCTTTTTTCCCCGATAGGCCGCGAGGCTGTTTTCCATGCCGCCCCGCTCTGCGAACACCCGAAGGTCGCTTTTGTCGGGCCAGCGTCTGTACGCCTCTGCAAAGCCCGAAGGCGCCAGCGAACGTTACGCCTACTGGTTGTGCACTTTCTCGAGAAATTTGTTTTAGCTATCCCGCCTATCTGCTGTAAAAGCAGGAACTGTGATTTCAAGCGCTACGTGATTTAGCTGTCGCGTCTCAAAGCAACACAACCGCAGTAAAGCAGCACAGTCTCAGTGCTATAATGCTTTGAGGGGAGTGAATATATTATCGCACCAGCACCTTGGCGTCGGCGGTGTATTAGGTGTAATAACGGGCTGGTTTGCCGGTCTTCTTGTGTTGCAGCAAGTGCGCAGACGCGCCCTTGGGTCCGGTAAACTGCGATTGCGCAGTTGCCGCCTTTATGGCTTAGTAATCGGTGATGTTGAAATAGCCGCTACAACTAGCGTGTTAAGAAGGGTAGACTGGTCTTCTAGAAACAATTTTTCCCTAAATGGAAATGCATAAAAAGAGATTTTTTATCACTCAGTTTCATAAGCGAACGAGGTCGGAAGTGTCGAACTCGAAGCAAACAGAATAGGTCAACTCGAAATCGATTGATAGAAGCAAGATTACCGGCATACTGCAGTGCCTGCAACAGTGCGAGAATCGAGGAAGCATTAAGTTTAAGGGCAGGGAAGAATTCTGTTGTTGGCTGAACGAATGAAAGGGCAGCGTTTTCTTTTCACACCGGTGTGGGTCTTATTTTAGGAAAAGTAGCGCGCGCAAACAGACGGGGCTGAGCAGAGGAAACACGACACAAGCGCGGTGTTCACGAGTTTGCTCTGTTCTGCCTTGTTATGATCATTAGCGACGGAGTGTCTACACACTCTGAGGGGCATGTGGTAGCGTAACAAATATTTATGAAACAATCAAACTGCAGTGGCGATATGTGGTCAGTTGTACACTGGGAACGCTTGACCACAGGACAGTTGTGGCATGTCTAATGCGGTAGGCGAGGTTGCGACGATAACTAAAGAGGTGAAAAAAGGGGGCTGACGGAGATGGAAAAAAAAAATGTAGTAATCGGCCGCGTATCTGCTTCTTTCGTTGCAAATGTCGGCAAAAGACGATAGTTTTTGTCGACATTTGCCAAGTAAGTGCCTCCCTTCGCTTTCCCGCTCACCTCTCATGTTGTTCCTCTTGCGACGTGCTCCTCCAAAGGTAAACACGCTAAAGGTTTGCTCAACTCAATTTAAATTTTTTGCGTTCCACTGCTCCAGGCCGGGTGCTTCGATGCCAGCGCTGACGTACGGCGGAGACGCGCGTGAATCGACGTGCCCTACGTCAACGTTTATGGAATTGCGTTGCCCTAGTCCACGTGCGTTCCAAGCGGACGTGGAACCTATCTAGTGAAACCTGTCGTAACTGTTGCCGCTTGGTTTCTTAACATGCCGCCAGAAGCTATAGTGGCGCGGGCGACAGCAGGCGACGGAGTAAATTTTTTTCCTGCAGCGGATGTGGTATTTTATTTCGCAAAAATCAAGCATCTGTGCATGTTTTTATAAAGGAATACTGTAAATATTCCTTGTGTATTAATTTTATGTCTTATATTAGCGTAGTATCTTGTTCTTGTTCAACAATGTTGACAAGTATGAACATATAAACCGGACTTAGACATTTAGATTTGGCTGTGAGTATATAAGACTATTGCGCAGACTTCGTTTCACTTTGGCCGGCTGGCTGAATCGAGTCAGAGACAGACAGACAGACAGACCAAAATTTCTGGGTTCAAGTAGCCCTAGAAAGACTATTGTCTTTAAAAAGGAAACACTGGTGGAAACGACGGAATGTATGTGGCTGTTAACGGAGGAATGAGATATATGATTGAAAAAGCTCGCAAAAATTAATCGCAGGCTGCCCGATGATTTACAGTTGTCACTAGCCTGGAAGACCGCTGACTCACTTCTGTTTGTAGTTTTCGAGGTTTTACGCGCGAAAGGGGCAACCGGCTTATGAGGTATGCCGTAGTGGAGGACTGTAGATTCATTTAGATCACCCGCGGTGCCCGTCTTTTACGTGCAATGAAATGCTGACACACGGGCCCGCTCATGTTTCGCCTGAATCAGAAAAGCGGCCACCGCGCCGGGATCGAACCAGTGTCCTCGTGCTCAGCAGCAATACGCCTTCAGCCACTGAGCCACCGCGGCGTGTGCAACTCTAGTCCACAAAAAGGGTGACGCCAAAGAGCTTCAGCGCCAAAGTAAAAGTTATTTGTTGTAGTTCTTCTTCTCTCTTACGATCTTGTAGATAACTTGCTTAGCAGCATAATCTATACGAAAACAAGTTACCGCTCTTCTGCACGTATCGTTGCGGGGTGGCGAAGCCACGCGTGCAGGAGCCTAAAACAGAAGATGCTTCCTCGTTGGGTTCCGTTTCCAGACTGACTTTATTGGCAGAATCGAGAGAGAAGGAAAAGAAGTGTACATACAGAAAAGAATGGGGAGGGTGGCTGCAGGCATCCACCGCCACGCAAGAGTTCTTTTCGGAGCGGGCGGCGTGGGAGAGTCGTCTTCATTTCACAGCGTTCACTCACTGCGCGCACAACACACACACACACACACACAAACCAACCTAGCAGGTCGCAGTCCAGACATAACTCTCGTGCGCCGGCGTCCTCGGGGAAACAGACGTCCCTCGAACGGTTCTCCCCGAATTCCGGTGGCCGCCCCGACGAGCGTCTGCGGCGATCGCACGAAGTGTCGAGTGACGGGGCCCAGGCGCTTTACGTGACCCGCTGGAGGCAGGCAAGCCTGTGTGATCTTCGTCTGCGTGTGGCGCCGACGCCTCCTCGGTTGTCTCTCGCGTTGTCTGAAGCTCCTTACAATAATACAACAATCTCCCCCGGATGAGCGTTTTCTTGTGCTCATGGTTTTTCTTTTTTTTTTTTAAGGTTCCAAGGGATATAGCAACTGTACGGGCCGTCTGACCTCCGCTCCCCCGGGTAGCCTGAGCTTGCAAGATCGCACGAGGCCATCTCTTCCCTTGAAGGTTTCCGTGATTCGACCGGTTTTCCATAGATGCCTTTTGAGGTGATCTTCCTTTAAGAGCACCAAGTCACCAGCTTGTAGGCCACTTGACACGGTAGGCTTGCTTAGGTGTGCCGATCTCAGCTCCAACAGGTACTCTTTGCGCCACCTTCGCCAGAAGTTGTCCGCGATGGTGCTGCGGTATCTCCAGCGCCGAACAAGTTGCTGGCCACCTGAAGATGTTGCGGCCGGAAGACGATGCGGTGGCAGAGCAGTGAGTTTTCGCCCCACGAGGAAGTGACCCGGCGACAGCGGTTCAGGCTCATCAGCTTCGGAATAAACGAACGTCAATGGACGCGAGTTGATGACTGCCTCCACCTCGTTGAGAATTGTTGTCAACTCTTCAAAGTTTAGGCTGCTCCGACCCAGCACCCTGCGGAGCGACACTTTCACCGATCTCACCAGGCGCTCCCAAAATCCACCCCACCAAGCGGCCCTTTCAACTATGTATTTCCACCTAATTCTGTGGTCAGCGAAGTAAGATAGAGTTTCTTCCGACTGTAGTGAGTCGAACATCAACTTGAGGTCTCTTGATGATCTTTTAAATGTGAGCGCATTGTCAGAGTAGACCGTAGTGCACATTCCTCGACGTGCCACGAAGCGCTTAAAGGCCAATAGAAAGGCGGTAGCCGAAAGATCACTGACAAGCTCGAGGTGCACTGCACGCGTTACGGCACATGTGAAGAGGGCGATGTAGCATTTCTTCGTCCCACCGCTCTCCCGACACATCAGCGGGCCAGCGAAGTCCACTCCAACGACGTCAAACGGGTTCCCTTGTGTTACTCTATCGGCAGGAAGCGGTGCCACTTGCTCGGACGCCGGGGGACAACTTTGTTTCCGACACTTCAGGCACTGATTTACAACTTTCTTCACGACCTGCCGCCCCCTGAGGATCCAGTATGACTCTCTCAATTGAGCGAGGGTGTCCCGCACGCCGGAGTGCAACAGCCGTAGGTGTTCTCTCTGTATGAGCAGGGAAGTGAACGGGTGGTCGCCGGGGAGCACTATTGGATGCTTCGTACTTTCGCTGTTCTGGCTGAAGTGTAATCTCCCCCCTACCCTCATGAGCCCGTCTTCATCGATGTACGGGTTAAATAGGTACACAGGAGATTTCTTCGAAAGCGGTCTTTGAGTGAGCAGGTTCGAGATGTCGTCGCCAAAGGCTTCTTTTTGGATGGTCGCCAACCAGTACCTTTCAGAGGTGATTATTTCTTCAGCTGTGAGTGACCCCTTCCTTTTTTCATCTTTCTTCCGGCAGTTGTCCACAAAACGGAGGACCCAAGCAGTCACTCTAAGTATCCTGTTGAACGAACTATGATCCTTGAGATTCAGGATCGGGTCTTGCGATGGAGACATCACTGGCATTGCAGCCACTCTCATTTCCTCTTTGTAGGAATCCGCTTGTTGTGACGCCTGATTACCCAGCATCGGCCAGCCTGACTCATCATTCAGTAGCCACTGGGGCCCTCTCCACCATAGTGCGCTCTGCACCAATGCCGAGGGCAGTATGCCGCGTGTTAAGAGATCTGCAGGGTTGTCCGCTCCAGGGCAATGCCCCCAATCTTCAGGGTTGGTCAGTGTATGCAACTCTGTAACTCGGTTAGCCACGAATGGTTTCCATCGGCTGGCGGAACCCTTGATCCAGTACATGGCCACTGTAGAGTCCGTCCAGAGTCGTACCCGAGCGTGCTCCATTCGCAGCGTCTTTACGAGGCACTGGCACAGCCGCGCGCCTATTAGGGCTCCCATTAACTCGAGTCGGGGCAAAGAGAGTCGTTTCAGAGGTGCCACTCGGGTTCTAGCCATTATCAAGCTGACGCCTACCTCTCCCGCCGCTGATGTAGTTACGATGTATGCAACGGCGCCGTAGGCCTTGGGGCTTGCATCACAGAAAACGTGCAGCACTTTCTTTGTTTGATCGTCCCCGAAATCCGCGGCGATCATGCGTGGCACTGTAATCTGTTGAATGAGCGGAAGCTCGCTGCACCACTGATCCCACTCGGTTTGCAAACTACTTGGCAAAGGTTCATCCCATTTTACTCCTAGCTCCCACAGTCTTTGAAACATCATCTTAACATTCACTGTGGTGGGGGACAGAAATCCAAATGGATCGAAAATTCTCGCTGACACTTGGAGCACAAATCTCTTATTGTCCACTCTGGCGGAGAGAAAATCGATGAGGGCGGTCAACCTGTATTCGAACACGTCGCTTTGGGGGTTCCAGCCCACTCCCAACACCTTTGCGGCCGCAGCATGCCCGAAGTCATTGTATTGCTGCTGAACAGCACCCTGTTCCAATGAGTTTAGCAGCTCGGTATCGTTGGACATCCACTTGTGCAGTTTCATTCCTGCTTGTCCCATGATAGTAGTTGCCTCCTGGCACAGCTTCGTCGCTTGTTCTCGGCTGTCCACTCCAGTCACGAGGTCATCAACGTAAAGGTGACTGCGTAGGATATCCGCCGTTCCGTCGTACTGCTCAGGCAGGTTTCTTAGGTGATGGTGCAACGTCGCTGCCAAAAGAAATGGGCTTGAAGTTACGCCAAAGGGCACTCTTGTCATTTGGTAGGTCACGACTGGAGGAAGTTCTTCCCCGATCTTTGGCGTTCTTTCGTACCACAGGAAACGCACCGCGCTCCTATCCGTCTTGGCCAAAGATATCTGCAAGAAAGCCTTCTCGATGTCCGCAACAATAGCGATGTTATGGGTGCGGAATCTGGTCAGTACGTCAATGAGCTCAGGATTCAAATTTGGCCCACTCTCCAAAACGTCGTTCAGAGAGGGGCGATTGTTGGTGCTTGACGAGGCATCGAAAACAACCCTTAGCTTAGTTGTTTGGCTGTCATGACGTACAACAGCTTGGTGTGGCATATAGTACAGCGGACTTGTACTGTCTTTGTTTTCTTTCACCTCCTCCGCGAAGCCCTTCTTAATGTAGTCACGGATGGAAGTATCGTATTCTTGCATTAGGTGCTCGCTCTTGCTTAGGCGTGTTGTTAGAGACTTTAGACGCCTGGCAGCACATTCTTGGTTGTCGCTCAATTCTGTTGCTGTTGGCTTCCACGGGAACGATACCTTGTAGCGACCGTCTTCAAACCGGACCGTTTCTTTATGATGCTGAAGAACGGCATCTTCGGGACAAACTCGTTCGATTTCGTTGATACCAAGGTGCTCAAGCTCCCAGAAAGACCGGAGTTGTGAAGCTATCTCTTTGTCTGTTTCTTCACTTACGCTCGCTCTCATCACACTTGTCGCAGTGGAGCAAATTGCCGTAGATCGGGTCGTACCAACCTCGCCTTGCAGAGTCCACCCAAAAGCAGTGTCCACTGCCATGAGCTTAGGAGCCAGTCGCCTGACCGATCCCGTGACCACTGCCCAGTAGAAATCAGCCCCAATCAAGAGACCGATCCCCTCGTCACTGTGATCACCGTGTGAAACGTCTGCGACTTTCATTCCTTCCTCTAGCATTCGCAAAACGTCTGCGTCCGATGGAACAGGCATGAGATCTGCACATATGCAGGGCACCTCGAGAGCTTCAACTCGCACCTCTGTTCTGTCATGCTGGCTTCGGAGCCAGAGCTCGACTCGACGTGACTTGGTATGCCTCGCAGCTTCCGCGCCTCCGAACGTAAAAATGTTCAGCTCCTCTTCGCCTAGGACCTTCAACTGCAGATTCTTGGACAGGTCGCTTCGTATGAATGTACGTTGGCTACCTCCATCAAGGAGAAGTCTCACCAGTGTACGCTTTTGTTGGCCCTCAGCCCAAGCCTTTGCTGTCTGAAGAAAAACCTGTGACCCGTGATTACGAGCATCCAGTGACGACTGCAACACTGTCTTTGGCTCTGTCACTGTTGTTACGGTTGCATTCTCTTTGGCCGTATTGTCAGCGCCCGACATGTTGGGATCACACAACGTGGTGAGATGTTTCCCTCCGCAACTTGCGCACTTCAACCATCTGGCTGTTCGGCATTCTTTAGACCTGTGTCCTTTTCTTGTGCAGCGAAAGCAACGGTTGTCGCGCTTTAGAAGTTCCCGCTTTTCCGAAACTGACATCCGAGAATCACAGCTCCCAGCGTCGTGATTGGAAGAGTGGCAGAACACGCATCCCATGCTGTCTTTGTCCGTTACGGCGTTCAGCAAAGCAGCAGAAGGCGCATGCGATCCTTTCAAACCACTCTTGTGTCGGTTGGGAGCAGCGGTAGGCTCGCGGTGTCTGGAGTCAGCTGCTTGTATCTTTTCGCGCGTTTCTACCTCTTTTCTTAGGAAAAGCAAAAATGTTTCTACCTCGCTGCCCTCTTTAGTTTCATCGTGCCTTCGGTAATATTCGAGGCAAAGATCAGCTGGCACAGCCTTCTTGAGTACGGTCAGCAATAGCACGCCGTATGCGCTAGCACTCACTCCCAATGCGGCTAAACTTCTGACTTCCGTCTGCACTTCGTCGACGAGCCCACGCAGTTTGTCGAGGTTTCGTACATCCTGAACCGGCTTCACATGAAGCAAGCGCGACATGTGCTCCTCGATTATCATTTCCTTTCGGCCGAATCTTTCTTGAAGGATGGTAAGGGCTACGTCATAATTTGCCTCTGATAGGTCAAGCCCTGCGATGGCCGCCGCTGCCTTCGCGGTCATGTAGCTGTTCAGATATTTAAACTTGTCAATTTTTGACAAAGTGGGGTTGCTGTGGATAGTAGAGTTGAATTGGCTCCAAAATCCTTGCCACTTTCTCAGTTCTCCTCCAAATTTAGAAATTTCCAACTTTGGAAGCCTCACGACTTGTACGGGGGGAACCGGAGTCATGCTCGTTTCTGCCTGCTGCCTGGGATCTGTCTGCCGCGTTGCTGCAGTAGCTGCTGCCTTTTCATTGCCGGACTTCAGATCTTTTATCCAGCTTCTGACTTCGCTTTTGGCTACGATGATTTTCTCAGCGTAGGATTCAGCGCTTGCTACATCGTCTTCCAGCTCTTCTACTTCAATGACTGTATGGATTTCTTCATCCAGTTCTTTCAGAGATCTTTCTTTAAGAGAGAGAAGGTCCAAATTGGATTCCAGCTCACCGATTGATGCGGAGTCCCTCTTGTCGGCGATGTCGTTGATCAGCTTTGTAGTCGACGATCGCACCACGGTCCGCTTGCGTTTGAGGCGGCTGACGTCCATCTTTTTTGAAGTCCCTCCTCCCGGGTTTCGGCACCAGAAAATATTGTTGTAGTTCTTCTTCTCTCTTACGATCTTGTAGATAACTTGCTTAGCAGCATAATCTATACGAAAACAAGTTACCGCTCTTCTGCACGTATCGTTGCGGGGTGGCGAAGCCACGCGTGCAGGAGCCTAAAACAGAAGATGCTTCCTCGTTGGGTTCCGTTTCCAGACTGACTTTATTGGCAGAATCGAGAGAGAAGGAAAAGAAGTGTACATACAGAAAAGAATGGGGAGGGTGGCTGCAGGCATCCACCGCCACGCAAGAGTTCTTTTCGGAGCGGGCGGCGTGGGAGAGTCGTCTTCATTTCACAGCGTTCACTCACTGCGCGCACAACACACACACACACACACACAAACCAACCTAGCAGGTCGCAGTCCAGACATAACTCTCGTGCGCCGGCGTCCTCGGGGAAACAGACGTCCCTCGAACGGTTCTCCCCGAATTCCGGTGGCCGCCCCGACGAGCGTCTGCGGCGATCGCACGAGGTGTCGAGTGACGGGGCCCAGGCGCTTTACGTGACCCGCTGGAGGCAGGCAAGCCTGTGTGATCTTCGTCTGCGTGTGGCGCCGACGCCTCCTCGGTTGTCTCTCGCGTTGTCTGAAGCTCCTTACAATAATACAACATTATTATTGTTAAAAGTTACCTCTATTATTGAAGACATACCGAACAGGCAGCATAATTCGTACATTCGACTATGTAACTAAGAAATGGCGAATGCATTTCATGTAGGTGAGAGCGCTGCGTGATAAGAAAAAAAAAAGAAGCTTCAGCAATTTGCGCTCCGAGATAACATCAGAAAATTTGAGTTAGAACCGACGCAGGACAGTGGAGCAGTTAGGAGAGGCATGCACTAGAAAGGCTTTCGTCGATTAGTGGACATCAACAGGCTATGGCGTTACTTCCAATGATGGCGTTCTTACTCGTACGACGTTAATTATAACGTTACCCCTGACGACGACATGATACGCTACTTAATGCATCTTTGCTTCTTCTTTGGCAGTCACAACGTTCTTTACAGCGTTGATATCAAGAATGCGGCGTTCACCTTTAATAAAAGAGAGGTGCGCCAGTTTGTCTGCATTTATTCATCGCCACCTCGCGCATCCCCTCCGGCATTTGTCTTTCATCTGGCCTTGCACGGCTGTGCGGTCTCCTCTGTGCCAGTGCTGCGACATCCTGTAGCAGCCCCTTCGCACGATGTATGTAGCCTGTCTCAGCTCTCTTGGCGCACAACGTATAGCTATCACGCTTCATCGAGGTCGAGCGCGCGTCAACGGCAAGAGTCCTTTCGATCAGAGAAGCCCGGCCTAGACGCCTCGTCTCGGCAGGGGACGAGTGTTGGCCCGCTCTTCCGTGATTTATGTGCACAGCATGCATAAAACAGGAGCACGAGGCTTACCGCGCGACCAGCGAGCGTCGCGTCCCCTTTGTGGCCGCGGAAAGGAGGCCCATTGCGCGAAACGGGCGCTGGCGTGTGATGCCGGGTTCGTTGGCATGTGAGCGAGCGCCTGGCGACAGTCCCGTGCACTCCGCGGTGTATCGCTCAGAACTGCTTGCGGGGCTTCGCTGCTTACCGCCCTCCATGCTCAAGGCACTCTTTCGCCACTCGGATGAAAGGCATGCCTCGATGCTACGAATGCAGCACGCAGGCGCATTCGCTCGCAGCGCCGGAATCTCTACTATAGAATTGCTGCAGCAGCAATCTGCTACCTTCCACGGCGATTCGATATTTTAGATTTTGTGGATTGCTTGGTTGTATTCAGATTCAAACTGCCTGGAAACTCCCGCCCTTGCTCAATCCTAACTCCTAGTGAATACGGGCGCGCACCCGTCAACTGCCCGCCCGGCAGCGGCGAGCAGCTTCCGCGCGTTCGCATTCAGAGAGCGTCATGCGTGTGTCGCGGTCATTCGTAATAATATCTAAAAGCACAGGTGCGCACGGTGATGCCGACTGTCTGACTTTTTTTCGCGGGCAACCTGCACGAGCACGAAACTTCCCACACGTTGCAGTCTGGGAGGCAACGTGCGAGCGTGATGGGAGTCCACATAAATCGGGTTATTCACTTTTCGCGAGGGTTCTATAGAATGTGCTTTTAATATCTGTGGACTTAAGATTTCCAATTCGATGGCTGCTTTCGATAAAAAATGATGGTGTAAAATCATCAACTCTTTAATAATGCAGGACGTTCTGCCAGGAATATCAGTGGGCGAGGTTAAACTTTCGCTGTGTCTATACAGTGCCGTCCGACGTCGCTAACACTCCACTGAAGTGACATCCGGTCGCTTTATCTTGCGTAAGCCGCGTGTGGCACTACTTCGCACTCCCAAACGTTTGTGGATTGGCTGGTCTAATAACGCCAGGCTTTCCTTGACGTACCTAGCCTCACGTAACCTGACCTGACCAACCTAACGTAACCTAACCTAACCTAACCTTATTCAACGTAGCCTAACCTAAAGCAACATTATCTAACACCACAACCGGCAATTTAAAACTCTTGAAAATGAATACTAACCTAAATTAACTAAATTTTTTCGAAACAACAAAGACTAAAAGAAGGAAAACAGCAGCAGCGCTGGATGCGAGTCTCTCGGCTTTTTGGATCACGAAGCAAATGCGTCATAATGCCAGTCATCACAGGCCGCGCCAGGCCAGACTTAAAAACGCGAATGCCGTCGGATCTAGCCATGGCTGCAGCCCTAAGGTGGAGCGCCGTCGGACGGCGCTCTGGACCCGGCGTTAAACTTTTCCAGCCGGGTTCAAGTACACTAGTCAGAGCCCCAATTTCACTCGTAAAACGACGTTTTATATTGCTTGGGATGTCCTTTGCTACAGCCAAGTTGCCACAGATGTGCTTAATAGAGGGCCTTGCCTCTCGTGGCCGCATTGTTTGCATGCGCTTCAATTTGCCCTGATTTGTCGCTAAGGCCAGTTTCCGACTGTTGTCGCAACTAACAGAGACATCATCTGACGTCTGGGTCAACTGAATTGCGCAAGGCGCCATTTCCCGCGTCTGTAGCTTACGATACGCCTGTTGCGTCAGTAGTCTGTCGGCACGTGGCATTACGCGGATTCCAGGCCTTACTGGCTCTCCAAGGGCGGCCCCTTTTTGTGAACCGCAATTTTGAGGCTATTAGCCGCTTTATGGCTGCATAAAAGGCCATGCTTACGCGGTGCTGGTGTGGTGCTGGTCGGCGAACGTTTTATATTTGTTGACTGAATGTAGGTCATGCACTGCTGAATCGCAGTGCTGAAGCCGTGGAATGGGCTTTTAAAATGATGGCTGGGGCTGCGAAATCGTTGTATTACGCGGCCATGAACTGAACCAAATATTACACGTTTCCCAAATTTGCTCCAAAAGCCGATTCTCTGTCGTTTTCTTGTTTTCCTTTTTTGGGAACGGCCTTGCGGCAGGATTGCGTAAAAGACGCCACGCACGGCGTAGATGGTATTGGCCGGAGCTTTCTCTGCTCTGGGAGCAGGGACGGCCATTTTCATGCCTGCTGCGGAGGGAGCACGTGGCAAGGCGTCGCCTTCAACGCGGTATTGGTGGCAAGAAGACTCAAAGAAAAGCGCTGAGGCAATTTTCGGTCGGCCGTTAGTAACTATGGGGCTTGTTGGACACTTCTAAGAACACATTTGGCGAAATGCGATTTCTGGGATTTCTGCTCCGTTTAAGTTTCTGCAGATGGTTTCATTTCGCTTTTATGAAGCTGTAAATATGGCGCCCCGTTCCACAGCCATATAAGCTGATTTGGGAAAACTGTTGCGCGTATACCTAGCGGAAAATTAGTAGTGAAATTCCCGCAGGCGTTAACGAAATTGTGGGTAAATTGTGCGGTTGGAAAATGCGGCACAGTTACGCTAACACGTGAGATTGTTGACTAGCGAAACTCATGGTGATAACCTCTTGCTGCTCACCTCGTTAATCGGTGTTTGTTGTATTCTAGACGTTGGTAAATGCATACTTTTCAGCTATTGCTTAAGTGAACGGGTATAGCGGCAGTAGTGGTGGGAGATTGACAATATGGCTTTTTTCACGTTCATGAGCCAAGCGCTATAAAACAAATGTCGCTTTTATTGTAACCCCTCAAGCAACACCTTGTGATCGCTGAAAAAAGACTTCGAGATTCACTCTACGTTCGCCTACGCTCACCTTGAAAACGGATGAAGAGAAAAAGAAACATGTCAACGCACGTTGCATTACGGGTGGTGGTCACTTTGTGATCGCGCGCCATGTGTCACGTCCGTCTGTATTTCTCTTCGATACAGTTGCGCGGGATAGGTCTCCCTAGAGCGAGGCACAACTGGATTTGCGAGGAAAGTGAAGCTTGTTTAGAACTGAAAGAAATGTTTTCCCTGAGCAAATACCCACTGAATGCTGCCCATGGGCGAAGCATTTGCGTGGTATCGGCGCGGTATCGGCCCTACGGGATGCCAAGAAGGCGAAAAGCGCAAAACTGACGGGAAATACGTCACAAGAGGACTTCCGGCAGGCGCGCTCCCTCCTGTGTTGCAGTTTAGTCTATTGCAGTTTAGTTGCTATTGCAGTTTAGTCTGGCTAACTACTACTAAATCAAATATCAATAAGATTTTTCTTTTACAGAAAAAGGCTGTCCGTCACATTGGTAGTCTTGATTATTTGGCCCCTACACTACAACACTTTCGCACGTATAAGATAGTCACGGCTGAGAATATGTACAATTTCAGTATCTTACGATCATTTTACAGGTCTTCACCAGCGTTCACAGAGTTTTTGACAGTTTCTTCCTTAATACAACGCAGCAACCATCGCGAAACAATGATATTTGGCAAATTCCTTGTTTTCGCACAGACTACAAAAATCAAATGTTGCAACATAACCTGCCTTATATTTTGAATAAATTTGGAACACTATGCAATCCTTCGTTAAGGGAACTACGGGAAATGTTTGTGGATATGTAGTTTTAATGCTTACAAAGTTTTCCTGTTTTTGTGCTTTTTTCACTATTGTACATGGCTGTGTATTTTGCTTATGCATTTCAATTGCTATTTCTTTTTTCATCTGAAGTCGCTTTTTGTTGTTACAATGGCATACGTGCTTATAGCGTTTTTACATATTTCTCCTATCTATAACATGCATGAAATTGCCAATTGCACGCGCAGTGCTGACTGATGTATCTTTTTTTTTTTTGCTGCCTTGTACTGGCTGTCTGGGCCCCCTTCAAGCTGTTCCCGCAGCTTTTAGCCCAGGCAGCCAACCAGTATTATCTGGTGAATAAAACGAATTGAATTCAATGGAATTGTTCGGCTCTTCCCGCGGTGCTTTCTCGGTAAACGCTCGCCACAGATGAAGTGCCGTTCCGTTCATTCCACGATTTTAAGGCGGAAGCCATCAGTGCATGCCACATTCTGCGAAAAGCGCCGTTGTTGTTGTCCGTTCAAGAAAAAGGCCGCCGCCGTGAAGAGTAAATAAATGAAAACATGGACGATCCGGTGAGATGTGAACCCTGGTCTTCACAGTCGCTGCCCGGTGTTCTACCGACGTTGTTATCCCCCCACGTTGCCAAGAGTGGAACAAAAGTTTTTGTTCTTGTCTTCGAAGCACATGTTCACTCTTGGGATTGGCCCGGAATCGGCAGCTCCGAGGGGCTGATGTGCCCGCTTCACTAAATTCCCCAAACTGCGAGTCGGAAATGTAAAAGTTTTAGAATAGTGCGTACCGCGTCACACCTGAACCTTATGGTACGTGAGCAGAACAGGTGCACCCCAGCCGCCCCAAAACCGCGATTCTAGAGAGGCTATGGCGTTTTCAATTCTGCTTTCTGACGTCACTCGCGCAGTAAGAGGCATGAATGAAAGCGACGAAAGCGACGCATACACGGTGCGGCTGAAAAGAAGCCGGTGGACGCAATTCATGCCAAAGGACAACGAAACGGAAGCCAAGCCAAATACGGTGTAGCAGTGACGAAGTAGTTAATAGAAGCCTCCCAGCTTTCGCCTTTGGATCACGGAAGCATACTTGGAATTTTTCGTTTTTTAAAAGTGTACTGGAACGCCGAACGAGGCTGCCTTCGCCGCACCCCGGTTCCCAACGCCATTCTCATCAGAGCGGTGTGCTGTATAGCGCAGAGAGGCAAAAGCCGAAGCGGCCGCGCTAACTGCAGCAAACATTATGCGACGTGAACTGCATTAGTAGCACGTTCTTGTATGTTCCTTGCAGGTATACGGCAATCCGTGTTTAAATGCGATGCGAGATCAACGTTCTGGCGAGGCCTGCTATACTTACGGTCTGGGTCGTTTTCTCCGTGCTCCGGCGAGAATATAAAATAACGTCATGTCTTGCACTAACACCTCTCTTTTTTATGAGAAAATGCAATGTTGTCGTGCCTAAGGCTAAACCCAGCTTTTAGGAAAAGAAAATAAAGTCACAATGCTGATATAGTTATATATTCCGTTTAAAAAGGTAAATACTTGGATCAGCTGAAAGAACCCAGAAAAGTGCACATGCTAGGAGAAAGGGAAATACTTGTCTGCGAGGGGCGACGCGGCTTCAAATCGCCAAACTAACTATAATGTCTATCACACTAACCGAACGTAACGTCGTGAATTTCCAGGACAGCTTTATACTTTTCCTCCATGTTCTCTGCGTCATCATTATGCGTGAATTATGCTGCGCGTTTGCGTGGCCTGTCATCAACACTGGTCGCTCTTGCAGCTCATCTGTGCTTCAGCAGTATTTGAGAACCAGTTGGGCTTGTTGGTACATAGTTAAAATGGTTGCAGCGCAAAAACGACAACGGACGAGTGAGGACAACGGACGAGTAGCGCTCGTCCCGTTTGTTCCTCACTCGTCCGTTGTCGTTTTTGCGCTGCAACCATTTCAGCAATATTTGCTGAGAGGAAATTGCTAGGGGAAATTGCGCATAAATTACTGCGGGACAGGAAAAAAACGAGGGCCAAAGGTGCGTAGGCCGCATTAATACCGCTGACCAAGAGTGAACTAAGCCATCAATTTGGTCCCGCACACGTCGGAAGATGAGAGAGAGAGAGAGAGAGAGATTGCTAGGTTGTCTAATGGAAGGTAATTACGATCTAAACTGCTGTTATAACGAAGCTCTACTGTAATATGAAAGCAAGGGAGTGCCGCTTGTTCCGCTTTCTCTGTAATAGAAGGTTGAATTTTCAAGTGGCGGCCATTTTGCGCGGGGAAAGCGAAGTGTATGCGTGCATATGCAGGTAAAACTCACGAGTTCCCCTATGCACATTTAAAACGTTTCGCCGCAGAATAAATGTACATAACCTTCCTTCATACCGCAATGCTCTTGTTTCTCGTCAGGAAGATTGCTGGCGTATGCAGGCTGTCCGCGTTGGGATGGCAGCGAAATAGCGCGGGCACTGTCACCGGGCGTCCACTTGCATCATTGAGCTCGCAACAGCGGCCTGAATGATAAATATATGAATTTGTTTTTCTCCAGGGCCTCGCACGAGACTGGAGGAACTGCTGAAATAGAAGCAATTCTCACGCGTAGTACTTACTGCACCCGGCTGTCGCAACGAATTTCTGTCTTAGAGAGGGTTAGCGGAAGGCCGTTGACAGGTTCAGCTTCCTTGCTCGTCTTGCGAATCAAAGGTGAATTTCCAAGGCTGCGGGCGCGGTGAACTTTGTGCGTAGCCTGCCCACATAAGCATCGCCTGAACGTCTTTTGAACTTTCTAGCAACGCCGCTGTATCGTTGGACGTCGCCGGGCGGCCGTCAAACTCGCGACCTACCGTAAAAACCCGCGTATAATACGGACCCGCGTATAATACGAGGTGTACTTTGGGGATAGAAAAATCAGAAAAAAAAAGTTTTCATCCGCATGTAATGCGAGGTAAAGAGCACAGAAAACATTTATTTGCACTGCAGTTACCCTTCAGTCATTGTCAGTTTTCGCTGGCACTGTCTCCCGACGTCCGTTCAGTCATCGTCAGGTAAGCTGCCGCTGTCTCCCGAAGTCGCCTTGTCGGAAATGTCTTCCCACAAAAAGTGGTCCTCAGTGCCATCAAGGGCGTTCGAGACGCCGCATTTCTTAAAAGAGCGACTGACAAGCTCATATGGGATGCTGGCCCACGCATCCGCGATCCAGCCACAAAGCAACGCTGGAGAAGCCCGCGTCAGCCATCCAGTAGCTGTCACTTACGGGTCTCCTGACCTCATCCACTCTTGGTAGCAGGACCTGCTGCAGTCTTTGAAAGGCTTGTTGATGCAAACGTCTAACGGTTGCAACTGGGATGTCATTCCACCTGGAATGACAATGAGTTCGTTGCGGGGTTCGCTCAACAACTTCTTCACGGAATCGGCCAGGTGGCAGCGAAAGGCGTCCAACACGAGCACTGACGGGAACCCCCAACAGTGCTCCAGGCCACCGACACCACACAGACTTTATCCGGTCAAGCACCAGTTGCTTTCTCCACCCGCGAATGCTGCCTTTGGTGACGCCGAACTGCCGTCCTGCGGCGCAATTCCTGATGGTCTCGGCATATAAAATAACTTTTCTTTTAATTGCAGCAGAATACTGCATTCGTGCACGCGACATCGTGATAGACTTGCGGTGAACGTGCCGATCCTTCGCGTCGTCAAAACAATCAAAATGGCGCCGGCTGAGAGAAGCAGCAGCCAGCTAACGTCACTGCAAGATGGTGCACCCTCCGCTGAAACCGAAACGGAAAGTGGAAATTTTCGGCTGAAAACTTTGGGATCCGCATATAATACGAGGCACAAATTTTACATAGTAAAATTGGGAAAAAAACCTCGTATTATACGCGGGTTTTTACGGTATACCGTGCAGTCTCCACATCGCTCGAATTCGCTCCACCACCGCTGCGAGGCGCATTGTTTGGTACATTGCAACTCCAAGGTGGCTTGAACTAGCAGAAAAATGAGAGCCAGCATGAATGGGCTACAAAAGTTTGGGCGGTCCGTTCCGGCCTCATCGCTGATCCCACTGGATGAAGATTTCCTGGTAGCATTCTTGTTGAGAAAAAAGGCGCGGCGACTACGAGAACCTTCTAGGGGGCGTCATCGCTGGGCCGTGTGATCTCGGCGTTGTGCTGCGAGAAAGAACTGTCGCACAGCGTTTCGCGATTGACTGACTCATTGCTCGCCCATGATCATATAAATACTCGACGAACTTGTCCTTTCCTGGTTTGGAGTCAGGGAGTCGGCTTGACTAAAGCGAAACGTTGACGGGCCTGGCTTTGTGGCGCCTAAGACAGGCGAGGCGGTGTCGAAAGAACTGCCTGAAAGGCGGCTGGGGTGGTTTCTCTCTCGGGGTCGCCGACAATTTCCGCGGAGTATCCGACAGCAGTGCTGGGGTCACCGAGTCAAAGAAGAAGGTTGCGTATACGTCTTCAAGACACGGGCGGCGAGCGCCTCGTCGATTCAGTGCAAACGATGTGACTTCTCGCTATCGGCAACTGCTGCATTCTCGTCCAGAGCTGCTAAACATGACACTGGCGCTGTGGGTTGATTCTTTTGTGCGAGGGAATGACTTATGTTGCCTTCTTTTTATTTTGTTTTATTTTCTTATTGGAGAACAGGCATTAAAAACTAGGCCTTGTATTTGTAGTGTAACATATTTAGTTTAGGGCTGTTTCATAAGTTATCAAATACCGTAGACACAAGGGCAAGGGCGGCTCTGGAACGTATATTCCTCTCGGCCACTTGGGGCGTCATAATAGCGGAGGCAGGTAGCACTTGGTAGCATTCACGATTGCAGCAGCAAGCAGAGCTTCTTTGCGCGTGATTTTTGGCGTCACACTGTACATAAAAAAAAGGGAGGGGGGGTGGCGTCACACTCTACATAAGAGTGGCGTCATGCTCTACATAAAAAATTGAAGGGTAAGATAGTAAAATAACAGATTTTTAAAGGTGGCCTATAGCGCGCATTATACGCTGTGTAAACCTTCTGCGGACTGCGGTAATAATAATAATAATAATAATAATAATAATAATAATAAAGTTTATTTACAGCGCGTAGGATCAAAGTGAGGTCAAAGTGCTAATGCACTTACAAACGAAAGGACGATAATAATTACAGTCGCATGACGCATGCAGTTACCATAGGATTACACAGAGATTACTATAACAAACTCATGATGAAATGATAATATAGACTGTGACAAAACACAATAAACAAAATAATGAGAGGCAAATTTGGCACTGTGCAAAAGAAGACACATAAACATCCAAGTGAGGATAGAAACAAGAAGCTAGGAAGAATGAGAGAGCGAGCAAAAAATGGTGGAAAGCATTGCAGATATCGGCGCATGTATACAGTGGGAGAGCATATAACGATAGCTATTGGCGGTGAGATCTTTGAGTGGCGCCCCCTGGCTCTGACGTCGGCTTAGGGATTCGCGCCGCTGTCGTCTGCTACACTCCGCTTGTGAGGGGCAACAGTGCCTGGGCTAGAAATCGCCCGCTTCGTTGCTGTAGTGCGTTAAAAAGCGTATTTCTAGCGACTCAGTTATTTTGCCAGCTTCTGACGCATCTGAATAATTTGAAGCTGTATCCCCCACAAGTTTGCAACATACGAAGGGATAGAGTACAACTTTCTTCAGAGTATCGGTCAGAAGATCGTGTGTAACTCGTCCTTTCTTGCTTATTCGCGAGGATTTCTCGATAAGTATTCAAAATGCGTAGGCTTTCCTGCAGTATTTTTGAGATGCTCCTATGAAGACTCAACAGTCTAATACTACGTACCAAGCAGCGGCCTCTACACGCTCATCGCACAGCGGGAAATAAAGCGGCTTTCTTCTGTTTCTGTCGTTGTTGTCTTGTATCGGATTAAAGTTTCTTGCTTTTTTTTCTGCCCAACGCATTAATTTTTCTGCGCCGTCACCAACTTCTTATTAGGAGGTTTCGGGATGTTTGGGAGCCTCACAAACGTAGTGTGGATATTTCCTTCATTTTGTATGGCATACATTCCCTTCTTCACAAATTGGCTTTCATTACGGCTGCGTGCAAGAAGGTGCATATCCGCAGCGTGCTTTGTTTATTCACATGCAAATGCAATGAGAAGGTTTGTGCTACGCCACCGCGATCGCGCCCTAAACAACGTGGTCCACAGTACTCGAAGGAGGCTTTTGTGCTCCGAATTTCTATCGTAATTATATCGTTATCATAACGAACTGGCTCTCAACTCGAACAATGATGACATGATTACGGTCTTGAAGGCATAATATGCTCGCTAACTAACGTAATAAATAGTATACCTGCATATCCCTTACAAAAATGATTGTTGAGTTTCATAAGAAATTTTGTTGAATTCACTCAACAAACATTGTTGAGTATCCAAAGAATTTCTGTTGAGATTGTGTTGAGGATTTGTTGAGTTTTTCAGGAAAAGTGGCCACCGTGGTTTCATTGATTTTCCGTTGAATTTCTTACGTCGAATTCCCATTGAGTTTCTGTTGCCTTTCCGTTGAGTCTCCACTGAATTTCGTATTGATATTTTGTCGAGGTTTTTATGAGTGCCCAATGTGTTTCTGTTGATATTTTGTTGAGATTTTTACGAGTGCCGCATGCGTTTCTGTTGATATTTTGTTGAGATTTTTACGAGTGCCCCATGCGTTTCTGTTGATATGTTGTTGAGTTTTACACGAATGCTCAATGTGTTTCTGCTGCGATTTCTTTCAAAGGTTTTTGCGATCATTGTAGGTTGAACAAGAATCTACATTTTATCGCACCACCAATACACGAGTGGCAGTAGTGCATGTCATGTGACTAAAAATTCTGCCTCATGCAGACATGCAAAAAGAAAAACAAGGTGTTCAGCGTGCACTTTTTACTTTATTTCCCGATTCAAAAGCGATGATAGGTTATTTTTTATGTAACCGGCGCTCACACCTGGAAACTTCTGGCCCGTGTAGCCTGCAAGAGATAGAATGAATTTATGATTTACTATAAAAAATGAAAACGTGTTCAGCAAGTTCTCAGGATTAGTAATAAAAGTGTGCAAAAATAGACACTTTCCCAAAAAGCATAAAAGGGATGCACTGATCTCACTGTGCACATGAAGAAAAACGGGTGATTAGCTACAAGTTGACAAAGATGACAGCTTTGTTCTTGGCACTCTAAATGCAAATCATGTGCACTCACCGACCACAGCCTTCACCCGCACGGGGTCCAACCCTGGCTTTGTAGGAGTGTCGCCCTGGGCTTTGCCTTTCCCTCCAAAGAGAGTTTTCCCCTTGAGCTCCTCCGGAGTGAAGACATGGCGCAAAAGAGCCCTGGCAAATTTGCCAGGGCCACTCGCACACGCATGCACCAGCTGATCCAGGTACCCCTTCTCAATTAGCACACCGCCCCCAATGTCAACCTGCGAGCAGAAAATAAAACCGAAACAGTTGAACCAACATGAACTCCAGGATCGAGACAATGAAGAGTTTGAGTACCCATGAACAATTTCTCAGAATATTACGGTAATTCATTTACAGATTTTGGCATTGATCCACTAAAAATTCTTTTCGAATAGATTTAATTTAAATGTATATTTTTAGTTTTTATGGGTGAACATGCATACCTCAACATGCTTTCGGCTTGTTTAAACAAGCGTTTCAAGAATTCATTAAAGTGTTTGCCAAGTGCCCACTGCAGTACACCGTGGGTGTATTGCTTTGTGGTAGAAAGGCCAAAAAAAACCATTTGGGTGCTGTTAGGTCAATCTGGATGAAAGGTTGTGGCTAAAATAGTCAGATGGCTGTAATGCACACAAAGTAGGCAGTACGATGCCTTGCCCTGACTCATGCAACTATCCATAAAAAACTGACCTTTTTTTAGCACCCGATTCAGCAAAATAAAATGAGCAGACTGTTATTGATTTTTTAAATTATTTAAATTGAAAAGAGTGAACCCTAGTTACAACTAGGCCAATTTGCTCCTTCATTTTTTCATTGGCTAGCAGTGCACGAGGGTCATACGCGAAATGTGGTTTGCGGCGTGGTGCTAGCAGGAACTTTTTGTGTGGCTGGTGTTCTTTCTGCAGGATTGTGGGTTTGCGAATGCCTTGTCGTAAGGGATACCCAGCATTGTTTTTGGTTCGAAATTCCGCACTGCGCTGTTCACGCCTCCTACAACCACAGACACGAAGCAGGCTGCACGATGAATGCTAGCACAGCGTGACAATTGGACAGGTGCGGACAGCGGCTCAGATAAGGTAATTTTGCACTGTCTGTGTCATCTCCGCGCGCTGATTGCCTTATTTTTTTTTTCATTGCTTCAAATGACTGTGGCTCGAATAAGGAAAATTTATGCACTTAAAGCTGCAACGATATTTCATGTGGTGGTGGCGTGTGATAAGAGGCACTGTTTTTACTGTGCCCCCCCAGGCATGCTGCGCACTTCTTGAGGAGTACGAGAGTTTGAGAGGTGCTCTAGTGACAGTGTTCTGGTATGTTGAGCGCATGACCATCCTCCGCCTGAGCTTCCAATGCTGAGCGATTATGCACAGGATCTGGGTGGAAACGACTGCGAGGTAAGAGTGCAATAAAATTACATACAGTGGCGGTGACAGAGATTCTACCTGGGGGACAAAGATTTTCAAGTGTTTTCTTTTCAATGTAGATGAAGCATAAATTATAATTGATTGATTCTCGGGTTTAATGCACCAACGCTACACAGACTGTGAGGTGAGCCATAGTAGAGGGCTCCGTATTAATTTTGACAACCTGCGCATCTTTACATGCGCCGAAATCTCAACCACATGGGCATATTTTATAGCAGACATGATAGACAAGAATTTCCATCCTGCACTGGGCGCCACCAATTCTTTCGGACTGCGGGGCGAGCAGACGACGCTGAGTCCCACGCTGTTGCTCCGTGCCATGCGTGAATATCAGACGCACCGAACGGCATCGAAAATCGGTGTCATTTATTTGGCATTTCAGCAGCAACAAGTTTAGCAGTGCCTAAGGAGAACGTTTAATTCTTCCAAGAGGTGTCCCGTTCGCCCATCAATTCTGTTCCTAACCCACTAAGGTGGCGGGCCAGTCCACACCACTTTGTCCTGACAGGCATTGCCTGTGAGGCCACGTTTCGTCCTGCCAGCAGGACGCCTGACCTTTTTATCCTCAATTGATGTTTATTTTCGGAATTCTGGGAAAATTGCCATCATTGCCTTTTACTTGGCGATGTTCAGAAGCTACTTGTCCGGGCAGGCGTGATTACGTCGTTACTGGCTGCACCAACAATCAGCGTAAGCACAAAGTGCTCATGCAAGAACCGTGCGAAGTGCACCATGACAAAACAAGTGTCTGCATGTGCGGAGTCTATTGGCTGCACAAATTTTCTGCGTCGCTTGAGTGTCACCGTAAATGGGTCGTTGCGCTAAATCGCAGACTTAGAGCCTGGCAAATTGGCCAGAATGAGCCCGGTGGTACGCTGCTTTTGGAAGCGCTGTTTAATCACCCTCATGCTCAATCCTTATCGCACGTTTCTGTTCTTTGGAGGTATGTTTGGTCCGTTTCATCGACGGGAAGCCATCGAAAATCAATCAGACACTTATGCTGCAGCTTGGGTACGCGAAAAATTCTCAAGTAACCCTTGTGAAAACCGTGCAGATATTCGAATATGATATTATAAATAATTAGCAACTTGAGAGTGGATGAAATGTTCCCTGCGTATGGTGCTTGTTAGGAAAATTTAATGGTGAAGTACCGTCCCTGATTTAAAGACTGGTGCTACCTCGGCTATCCTCCAATCACTGAGAATAGTGCCTGTCATGAGAGACTGGGAAAAAAGTGCCGACAAAATCTACAGACTGCGGTATGTACTTTTCGGTATAGTGTGATTAATAACAGTATGATTTGAAGTAGATAATATTGTAAGCTTACTTAAAATGGAAAGTAGCTCCACACCAGTCTGTATAGCAAATTCAAAACCATATCGAAAATCCTAAATGTTTGCTTGACTTGATTACATACGGATACTTGCTTCAAAGTCAGTTCAATTTCTATTCTTGCACTTTAGCCATTGGCCCCAGATTCGCTTCAATATCCCTGCTAAGCAATGACACACTCAAAATGCACAACACTGTTTCATGAAACTTTCAAATAACCAGGGGCTAGAGCACTGCTAACAGGTATACATTATGACAGGTTCCAACATGAAATAACTAACCTGAAAGTACATAATCAGTGGGTGCACTGATGTGGCAGCGGTGCCTGGACCGATGCGTTGAGCAAATGCGCTGGCTTCTGAACGGGTGGTCCAAGCGGCCAGATGATGGATGAAGGATTGACTATTCCTGGCGCCAAAGCGTACCCAGCACCAAGGAAAGGCCAGGCAGTACTTGAGTACAGCAGGTGCAGTGTCAGTTGGCCACGGAGGGCCCTGGCAAAGCCTTTGAAACTGGACTGAAAGCCAGCCAGCCAACCCGGACAGCCAGCAGCAGCACCTGAAAGTGCATAATCGGTGAGTGTGGTGGCACTTGATGAAATACAAGAAAAGCACACACAAACCACGAATGCTTACATTAAGCAGATTATTAATCGTTAATGAGTAACCTCCAAGGCCCTAATAAGAACATTCCCGCAGCACCCAAACTGAAATTTAGGTCAGAGTAATGTATTTATTAGGCACGCAGGTTCTGTGAGTGGGGTATGCCTGATATATGCAAAGCTCACTGCTATGCTAATTTGCATGGAACGCTTGCTAGCAGCCCATATGCATCGCTAGCTTTCAATCGGAACTGGTGTGTACTAGTTGAGGCTCCTCCATTTCAATGCCTAGCTTGCCTTTGCAAGTTCGATTCTCCAATATAAATAGAGTTGAGTGGGCAGGCGCCCCTGCGAGACCACGCGCGCGCATTTCACCTTCAATTTCCACGTATGTGAATGTGAGCTTCACGAGTACGGCACGCATACCACGACGCATATCGCGGCCCGAAGACCACGAGACGGGTCGCGACGGCGGCAGCCGGTCTCGCGAGCGTAATAGCTGCGAAGCGCACTGCACGGAATTAACAGTCGCCGCAAAGGCACTGTTTGAGAGACACATAACAAACAAACGCCCCGGTGTTTAAGAGCCTTGCGTGATGTCAAATAATTAGCTGCCGCGTTCTACAGCGCGAGCATCGCAACAAAGGTCTAGCTTCAGCGTAAATTGATGCTGACGGCTGCGGAAACGGTAGACTGGTAAATCCAAGGCGCCAAACAAGTATGCTATATCGCATAGGCTCTGAGAGCAAATGAGATGGGGGTCTACCGAATAACTGACCCATAAGCACCAGAACTCGTTCCGAACAAGAACAGAAAAACAAAAAAAATGCGTACTCACCCCAGCAGAAACGACGTTTCCCGCCTAAAATCCTTCTTCACGCTCGTCTTGCCCTTCAAGGACACCGACACTTTGTTCGGACGCAATGTCATCCACCTTTGACGCGCGATGATCGTTGAGGCGATGATCGTCACCCTATAAAGCTTTTATAACTATGATTTAAGCTTGAAATAGATAAAACTGAACAAATCGCCCCAGCTACCACTCCGCACAAAACCAACTCCATAAACAAACACACAAAAAGGGAGTGATAGTTGCCAGACTGCAATAGCAGCATTTCTGTGTTTGACGAAAATTGGGTTATTGGTAATTAACTTCCTGCTTTTAAAGTATTAAAAGTGTTTATAACTTGAATTTCAGGTTTTTAAACGCAAAAGCGAATAACAGTAAACTAACTGACATATATACTTAAATTGTAAAGGTTTTAAAGTTAGTTTTGGTTTTGTTTTCACGGCGGGTTTCTCTACAGAGGAGGTGCGAGAAAACTTTTCTTTCCTCCATGGAGAAAACGAACTACTTTGGGTTTAGAAAGAGGGTGGCAAACGTCGGTGTGATTGAAAGCAAGGAACAGGCGCTTACTATGGTTTTAAAAAAAAAGAGGTAATAAAACCTTCATAGGGAAAAAAAAAAAAAACATCCGACGAGGATTCGAACTACGGACCCTCAAAACAGTAATCGAAGACGTAACCACTCGGCCATACACGCGGGACTTCGGCCAGCACCTAAAATGATTGTATAACTACGTAAGCCGGCAATGAAAATTGTCGTTTGTGTCTAGTCAATGCAGCATTTTTGGAATTCTGGCAGTTCTAACGCTTGTTTCTCACGCACCGATCTTGCAGACGAGGTCACATTGTTAGTACTCCGAGCGATTGAGCCGGAGCTCCCTTATTTGACTCAAGCAAAGCTATCGCAGGTCACCCGCGATCTTTTCTTCGCAAGCCACGGTAGCCACGAAGGAAATGGCATGCGCCGTTGGAATTATGGCCGTTGTGGCGTTGGTAACGCTTGTTTGTCACGCACCGATCTTGCAGACAAGCAACATCGCGCTAAAACTACAAGCGATGTCACTCCTGGCATGTCAGGCGCATACAGCAGCGAAAACCTCTGAGTTTGTAACAAGTTGGGGATAATGCAAGGCAATATTAAAGAGACCGAAGCATGTGGTGGCGGCGACGTAATAAGTGCAGCAAACAGGTACTGTGGGCGGCAGCGACGAGCGAAAAAGATGTAACATGGGCCGCCCCCGCCGGCCTGCGCAGAAATGGAAACACGCAATCGAAAAAAACTGTCCGGCCGATTCAGTTTGTTGTTGACGAAGAGCAACCGAGGCTTCAGCAAGAAACGATTGTGCTTGCCGTGGTATGAGTCAAAGCATATCTTGACATCGTTGTCGTTATGCTATCGTCCGTCTAGAAGGGAAAAATCAGAACGCAAACGTTTTCGTCTAGCGTCTATACCAGATATAGACGCTGCTGTTTAATGATATCTGGAGACAAATTTTTAGCTAATGGTGAAGCAGCGGATATTTTGTAGTATGGACAAGTGAATTTTATGGGTTAACTGAATGGCTGAAATTGAAATATGCACTCTAGAAACATTGATAAAACAACAGTATAAACAAGAATTTGAATTTTGTTCGATCACACTGAAAGTGCAAGTTATCAGAGTTTGTACTGTACTTTACCTTGTGCTGTATCTTGTACTTTGTATGCTTCCAATGCTGACAAGGCAGAACATATATTGTCTGCGAGATGTTACACAAAGCATCAGACATGACGCGCTGATTTGTGCGATATGTGACATGTTGTAAGAATACCTTGAAGACATGTTGCAGAACGTCTAGGACTCATCGTTGAAATCTTTATATCATGAACATGTTGTTGATCTTCGACATGTTGTTTGACTCTTTACGATATCAGACCTTTATAATCTTGCAGTATATCGACATCTAGTAGAAGTCCTTATCATTAAAGACATGTCGTTATACTTATTCGACAAGTCGTTGAAATCTTTGCGATATTGGACCTTCATGATGTTGAGGACAACGAAATGTCGTTGAATTCATAAGGTGTCAACAACATGCCGTAAAAGTTATGTGATTTTCGTTGAAATCTTTGTGATATTGAAGACATCTCGAAATCGTTATGATATCATGCATGTCGTATGGATATGTTGCCATATGTACAAGAAAGCGCTGAGAGTTGCATTGTGAAAGCTGGCTACCTGTACAAAATGCAACTTCCTTGAAAAATGCAACTTATTTAATACACTCACACTGCACAAAAATATGCTAAGATGCTGCCTAATTAGGCTCATACATCCAGGACAGTGGGTATTAAAGTTTTAGTGCACGTGGCTGTCCATGTCGAAGAAGCATGCAGATAGTATTTGGCATCAGTTGCTGATGACTTGCCCACAAATAATCACCATGAGTCACTGAAAATACAACAAAAAGTCAACAAGAACTCCACAATAGAAAAATCACTGTGCGGACCACAACGAAAATTCCGTTGTGTTCTCAATGTGTAAACTCAATGAACATTGAGTTTCACAAATAATCACCATGAGTCACTGAAAATACAACAAAAAGTCAACAAGAACTCCACAATAGAAAAATCATTGTGCGGACCACAACGAAAATTCCGTTGTGTTCTCAATGTGTAAACTCAATGAACGTTGAGTTTCACAAATAATCACCATGAGTCACTGAAAATACAACAAAAAGTCAACAAGAACTCCACAATAGAAAAATCATTGTGCGGACCACAACGAAAATTCCGTTGTGTTCTCAATGTGTAAACTCAATGAACATTGAGTTTCTGTTGATTTTCCGTTGAATCAATGAGAACTCAATGAAACGTCAACAGAAATTCAGAACCCATTTTTGTAAGGGATATTACAAGACTCGAAACCGAAGAAGAATTCCAAGTAGCTCTTTATTGCTTTTCAACCCTTCCAGGCGCGAAGAACAAATCCTATTCTACTCGGGATGGCGTTCTATGATTTGAAGAAAATTACTTTTACTCTCTTGTCCTGGACTGAGGACCCGGCCCACTAACCAGATCGATTTTATTGTTAAACAAAGTTTTCCCCTCCTCCCTTTACTCCTCCTCCTCCTCTTGAGGGCAGTTTTCCTATAACGCATATCCGAATATCGGGAAGATATGGCTGTGCAAAATGTTCCGAAATATCCCTCCAGGTCTTAACAAACATATGTGTTACCATAAATTTAACGAAGACGTGACTCGTTTTGCTCAATAAACCTCCGTACTGGTTAGATGCCTGGTATAGAATCAGCACGCACGTATATACACACTGGGTTATTTGGAACTCAACCTACAGTTTTTGCAGTCTATAGTGCATGTCGGCAAACTTTCATGCCTTGACAACGTAAAGTGATGTGACAAAACGCGTTCGAGCGTTCGGCAAGGTTGCAAAAACTGTTTTACCTTACATATGATTACCGGGAATCGTGATGCCTTCTGCCAAAGCCGACAGCCCTGAAGGCCTAGAATTTGTTTTGTCTTCCATTTTCGCTGTTGTCGGTTATTAGCAGCTGACTGTTCCTTTTGTTCGAATGCTTACATGAGAAGCTGACGCCTACCTCTGACTCTTCGCGCTTCCGCACAGGACCGGCTTCGCAAGGAATGGGGTGGCGCCGGCAATGTTTCTCCCGTAGCGGTATCCAAAACTATACTTTAATTGACACCATGAGCTAGTGTATGCGATTTTAAGCCTATTATTATGATAAAAAATTACCCACACGCCAATTCTGGTGCGGACAAGCATCAGACGTTGACCGAGCGCAAAGAAACAGCAGGGAGAGCGATCCTGAGTGAAGCAGACGACAAATGCGAGAATCCCTAAGCTGACGTCACGAAGGCGCGCTTCGCAGCGCCGCCTGTGTTCGCGCTCACCGCCAATAAGAAAGCACTGTTAAGCTCTGCACGAAACTGGGAGAACGAGCCATTAAAAATACCCAACTTGGCACAAAACAAGTTACACAGGTTTTGCAGTCGGTGGGCAGGCGAATGGCGACTATCATATGCGCCAGTGTAAAAGGGACAGTGTAACCGCGTGCACTTCAGGGGAACTCGGAACGCGAGCTGGGACCATATTTCAGGATAAGGAATGGTTTCGTGAAGGAGCTTGGAGAGAAAAAGAAGATCAGCTTGATCACGTCGGCAACTTAAACGAAGAAGTTGGTTGGTAGCTGAGGTTGAGTGGTGGTTAAGACAGAGTCACAGAACTACGTCCGAGCTGGTGTTTATAAATTGATAAAAACTTTCTCTTACCCTTTCAAGACATAGGTGACCGGTAAAATGCGCAAAGGCTCATGGCTACGTTGCCTGCTCCCGCCACTTCCGGTTCGAGGTCTTGCCTGGCCTCCCGTACGCCGGCGGCTTTCATGTGCGTGTATGCGTGTTGTTTATTTGTCAAAGTGTGCTTACCTTTCAGAGGAGCCCCTAGGAGGATTCATCGTTGTTATTGATGGACTGTGCGATGCATAAGCGAATTTTTTTTTTTCGCTGGAAAAATATAAACAAGCACACACGTGCGCGTGAAAGTCGCCGGCCTAAGGGAGGCCAGGAGAGCTCTCGAACCGGAAGTGGCGGGGCTCCGCGGGAGCAGACAGTGCTCCCATGAGCCTTTGCGCTTTTTACCGGCCACCTATTGGAGGTTGGACTTGCATGATCCCTTCCAAACAACGGGTGAATATTCTAATTGCGGAGGGGGGGTGGGGGAATTGATTTATAAAGCTTCAGAAAAGGAGCAGGACAACTAAAATCCTCTAGAAAGCCTGCACAGAGCACCCAAAGGGTGGAGTAGTAGTAATAGTCAGCCCGTTAGCATCCATTGCAGGAGGAAGACCTCGCTGATAGACTTCCCATACACCGCGCCATCTGAAATTGTTTTTCGCCCCCGAATTTCCTAACTTCTGTTGCTTATCTTCCCGACCTTCGATGGCCATTTTGTTACCGGGGGGGCGGGGGGGGGGGGGGGGGCGGTGTCTGCGAGTTGGCCGGACCCTACGGCCGGCACAACCCCCCCTTCTCTAATTTGAGGTGGCATCTCTTTTACACGAGTTTGTTTCCGACAATAATAGTAGGCGAAGCCAGTGTCCTAAAGTTATTTTTGTTTTGCTGTTGTACTGGGAATACTGCAAGCGTCTCGAAAGAGTTTTAGCACATTTAAACCAATTCTTTTTGGGTGCAATCGTTTTTTGCGAGTGCACCAACGTGAACAGTCTATCTGTACAAAAATGCGTAGTTGGCGAGCTTAATACATCTAGTAGTTCTAGTCATGTAAATGTAGAGATTGTAAAAGAAACAAAGAACAAAAGCAGTCCAAACAAAAAGTCACTAAATTGTCTGGTGATACCTAAATCTGGCAACCGCGGGTAGTTCGTCGGCTAAAAAAAAAAGACAATATAAAAGGTGAACATGAGGTAGCGAAACAGCAAAGTTCTACCTTACCTACTCAAGCGCCCTCACGTGATACAAAAAATTGAAACGAGCTAACGAAGTCCCAAATATATAATTCAGCGCCCTCGCGCGATTAGCTAAAAAAAGCAGAACAACCCTTATGAAAATTTCTATGTCCAGTCAAAAGACAGTCTGCGTCCCGAAGGAAACAGACTGCGTGCGTCCTGTGTGTTTCCTCTGTGTTGGAATTTCGCCACCGACTTTCTGCGTACTCCAAGTGTCCCGTGTGTTTCCGTCCTCCATGCGTCCAGTCTATCTCCCAAAGGCAACGCAGACACCATACGGCCTTTGTGTGTCCCCTATATGTCTTGAAGGCAACAGACCGCATTCGTCCCTTGTGTGTCCCCCGTATTGAAATTTCGCCACCGACTTTCTGCGTCCTCCAAGAATCCTTTATGTTTCCGTTTTCTACGTATCCACCTTTTGAGTGCCCTTTGCATGCTGTCAAATAACAGTGCCCCACAGCCAGCTGCATGTAGAAAATGTCAGCCAGCTCCACAGTCACTGTTTCATGCTGCAGCTGTTTCTGTAAGAGCAAGCTGACGAAAATCACATGAATCACACGACTCTTGCAAACCTGACTATTTTATTCAGGTTGGATCCATACGTGCTGCTGCCGCCTGCCACACCAGGTGTCGCCTCATCTTTACCCCTCACAGGACGGGATAGCCACTGCCACGCTTGAACCTGAAATGACAAACGCATTGATCGCATATGAAGGGGTTTAAACAAACACGTCTCAAACATTTGCTGGTTATGCTTATAAATATAAAGGAGTGTTCCCATACAAAACTGAACCAAGTATCCTGAAAGAGAAGGTATAACTTCTCGGTTGCAAAATTAGCCACAAAATTTAGACCACATAAATTAACTAATGAGCTTACGAACATCAAATATGACATACTGTTACATAGGCAACACAACCCAGAACTAAGTACTGTTTAGATTCATGGCCTCCTCATGACGGGCATTTATACAGCCTCGCAAGAACATTTGAGATGAGATTATTGTACAGCACTGTGGGAACAAAGCAATATGGGGGGGGGGGAGGGGGGCAGGGAAGGCAACATAAAATTGCATGAACATGCTAAGACAGGCATTGATCAGTCGTCATCATGAGTAGTTGCTTGTGTCTACGCGTTCTTTGGAACCTATAAAGCCAGCAGTTTTATTGTGCATTTCGTTTACGAGACAGCACTTGCATTGTCTAGTTTGTTTGTCTGTGCTTGCTTACAAAAAGCAAAATGTACATCACCATGAACTGACCAACCTCTAGGTTGGCTCCTCACTTTTTATATTTCCTTGTGTTGATGGGTGGCAGACACGGGAACAGAAATAAAAAACAACCCTAGAAAAACGTGGTGGATAGCACACTTGCACCCATCATTGCATGCGTGCCACGTGGTCACTCATCCCAACAGATGTACAGTGCACGGAGTGACCCCCAAGCAGCGAAAGCTGGGCGTGGTCGCTCTGTACTTTGTGAAAATACAAGCTACTAGAAAGATTTGACAGATAGCACAAACAGTGCAGGTGCGCCAACTTTGCACCATGGCACGAATTTTTCAACGCACAACAAAAAACGCACCGGTATGTCAGTGACACCGTGGAGGAGAAATTCGAACACAAACCAGGACATCAGTGACAGTGAAAGGGTTAAAGCGGTCGAATACAGCAAATTTAATTTCAGGGTTTATGCTTACCAGCAATGAGGAAAGCTACCGCAGTAACTTGAGCTGACTACTCTGTAACGTGCACTCAAATGCTAAAAACACACAAGCATTTTTGCATATGTTTGCACACAGAGCATTCATACTGTTCGGAAATAATGCAGGTTTTTCCTACTATAAACATCATAATATTGCCCCCAACCACGCCATTTGATTTGTTTACAAAATATTTTGTTACAAGCACCTGGCCACACCCTGCAATCTTATCCTTTTTTAAGGGAACCGTCTTTTTCCCCTTTTTCCTTTGTATGCTGCACCAGCAGTCCTGTTTGATATGGAAAGGGTGTTGCTTTGCGATCCCTATCCTAGCTTTTCCTGTTTTTTATTGAAAATGTTCTCGATCTAAATGAATGAGTGCAAAAGAAACCCTGCAGCATTCAATTCGCCAATGCTCATCCATGCACGTCCCTTTGCTGACTCCTTCGAGGTTTGTGTTTTTTTATGTTTACTGCGGAGCACAAGTTTGCTCCGATAATCTATATTTTTACAAAAACCCTGCATTATCCGTGGCTTCATAACAATATTCCAAACAAAGTCTGATACACAAACCAGAACCCCCCACAGCTCTTTCTTCAATTGCTGAGTACCCTTCTACAATTGATTGATTGTAGGGTTTAACGCGCCGACGCAACGCAGGCGATGAGGTGCGCCGTAGTAGAGGGCTCCGGATTAATTTTGACCACCTGGGGATCTTTATCGTGCGCTGAAATCTCGTACACACACGCGTTTTTGCTTTTCGCCTCCATCAGAAAAGCAGCCGCCGCGGCCGGGAATCGAACCCGCGACCTCGTGCTCAGCAGCGCAACGCCTTAGCCACTGAGCCACTGCTCAGTGGCTAAGGCGTTGCCACTGAGCCACCGCGGCGGGTACCCTTCTACAATTAGGACCATCATTATATTTGCTAGAGTAAATAGCTGTTCGGGGGGGGGGGGGGGCTACGATGGCCAGTGAGACTCATTACACTACATGAAACACAGTGGCAAAAAGGCACGCAATACACCCTTTTCACTGCTAGGCACAAGTTGCATCTAGGGCATTGAAGTGAATTCACCTAAATTCTATTTTTGGGTGCATGGAATTGTTTAACTCATGTAATGCAATCCATAATATGACTTTTGAGTAGAAGTCTAAAGATCTAGTTCATCTGTAATAGGCGGTAGAAGAAAAATCCCCACACACTGTCTGTGGGCACCACGCAACTACCACAGTGAACAAGGGTGACAAAGTCGTTATTAATTAATTCATGGAGCAAGGACGCAGCCCTGATGCGACAAAAAAAATAAGAAAGGTACCAGGAAGTTTCTCACCCTCATCGGTTCCTTATTTTTTGCCCCATCTCTGCAATGTTCTTATGTCTTAATATCACTAAGGTACCACAAGAATGCCACAATGGTTTTCTATGTTTTCATGTTCTCTCAGCCTTCAAAATCGAGATTTTCATGCATTTCACAGCCGTAATGAACTCCACTTACAGGTCGTGCAGGATAGATAGAAACAGGAGGCAGCCAATTCTTCTGGTAGCTCACAACGTACATCCTCCATGTCAAACATCTGGCCCTGTAAAAAATGGAAGTTCGAGTAGTAAACAAGCCGTGAAATACTACTCGCTCTGACAGGACATGACAGAATTTGTTTTTTGTAGGTGCAAAAAAGGCATCTTCAGTTCTTTCAAGCTAAAAAATAAGTACAGTGCTCACTGATTGAAACGCAACACTGCGAGCGCGTGGCCGCCAATACATGCAGCGCCGTCCATGGACGCCGCTGTCGCTGACAGCGCACCGCTGTCGCTGCGGGGAACCACTGCCCCGCTTATTGGCAACCGGAAGCAGCAAGCTTATGGTCAAAACACTCTCATCCTTGTGGTATACCACAATGCAACACCTAGCTTCCACGGGCGTCCACTGGCGGCGCTGCATGTAGCGCAGGCCACACGCTTGCAGTGTCGCGTTTCAATCCGTGAGCACTGTACATACATGACAATCCTTACAAGGCTTTCAGCCATACTTTAAAGGAACAGAAGCATCCTTACACTGAATTAATGTTAAACTAAGCCTATTAAATATCCCTAGGTGGTAGAAATCTGTGGCCCCAGATTTCCACTGTGCAAGCATATTCTCTGGTCCAGAGGGTGCGAAACGTGGTTACGGCTTTTAAAGGAGCCATGAAGAGAAAACACAAGTTTGGTTCATTCAAAGGATTCCGTTGCTAGAATCACGCTGACACCATTTTTAACATAACTCCACTCAAATAAGCTACAAATTAGGAACAAAGGAAATGGCCATGCGACCCACTAGCTCATTTCCCGCAACAGAACCTATGTCATACCAGCCAGCTCTGCAGTTAGCGGAGGGCGGCAACAGCAAACGCGAATTAGGCAGAGGCTATAAGCTTGCCGAACGAACTATTTGCGCTTAAATTTAGGGCACATTCTTTTTACAGTAGTAAGAATGGTGGGACCAACAGTAAAGGTTAGGAAAGCACACGTAAGCATAGAAGTACCGATGCGTACTGCTGTTGGTACTGCGCGCACTATGCTTGGTTTAGCTGCACAGGACTGCGGGGCTTTGGGGTTGTCTCGGACAACAATGGCCGACTGACACAAGCAACGGTGTCTTACGTGACCATATTTGTGGAGCGAGCACTATGTTTCACGATGCGATTATTTTCTCGCTGAACAAAAACAAGCCACGTTTAAATACGGTAAAATCAAAACAAAAGCAGAAAGCGGCTTGCCACGGTATGGTGGCACCATCTAGGTTAACTAACGGTAAAGAAGGTTTCCCAATCGGCTGCAGAGCGGTTGGTTCCTGTGATGTCATTGCAGACCCTGAAAATGCACGATTTAGCGGGAAAACCAAAATTTTAGCTTAAATTAATGAATTTCTCAGTGAATAAAGCATCGTTTGCATTTGGACAAGTGCTGGGGGCACCATACCACGCGAAATCTTTCGAATAACACAAACTTGTATTTTGTCTTCATGGCGCCATTAAAATTCTCTCTGAGGCACATAGTGAACGTCTCAGCGTGCCAATACCTCCAAGGGGTAGGCAAGTTGAAATGCTGACGAAACGAAAAAACAGGATGGTGAAGGAGCACGGTGGCAAGCCCACGCCCTGTTGAATCTTTTTCGCACCGTGATTGTATCCCCATCACATGCATATTTGTAAGAATCAACACGTTTAACCCATGCTCAACATGTTACGGTCAACACAATTTATGCAAGCCAGCTACAAATAATGTCACACCACACAAGAATTTCTGTCTGATCATGACGATGCTGGATGAGCTTAGGAAGGTGGAAAAATTTCTTGCATTAAAACAGCGAAAGCTGCCCTGTGACTGCACCAGCAATGCAGGCTGGAACAGCATGTTTTCAAGCTGCGACGTCTAAACAATTATCTGGTCAAATTTTCACTGCCTAAAGACCTTGTGCATGTGGTACTACTTATAAAGTTGCTAGCAATGCTTAAATGTTGAAAATTCAACGTATATGCAACTCTTACGTATTATAACTACAAATGTAATGCAGCCTCCTTGCATTTCTTTACCCGTAAACGAAAACTACCAGTTAGAACAATGCTAAGCTGCCTACGTCCTGTAAAAAAATATACTGTGGGTCAACTGCCTCCTAAAAAAAAAATCGGGGAGTGGGCGTTTTGTTTTACAACAATTAACGCAGTTTTCTTTTTTTTTTTTCATGAAACAAGCTTTAGCGTCGAATCCACCCAAGCCAAGCGGCGGCCGCTGGGCCGTCAGCATAATGTTTTCGTTGCTGGCAATGGCAAGGGGGTCGATCACTCACACAGCATACTGGCCGCCGCTCCTGGAAGCTCATTATGACCGCGCCGACGCAGCCGGTAATTTACAATAAAAGAAGCGCGGCGAGCCGAACACCAAGGAATATACTCAACACGTTTAACAAAACAGCACTGCGGCAACGCGTAATAAAATTTTAACATGCACCACGATAAACAATTACTTACGGCAGAACACGCAGCATTTTTCACACGTCGCGTCGACGGACTGGAACTTGCAGTAGAGACTCTTGATTCACGTAGGCACGCACAACTTGTCAGGTATTTTGTCAAATGGCGACCTCGATGTGCGTTTGCTACAGCAGCGCAGTACGGCGATGACACAGACGCTTTGCCAGCACTCACGATGTTTCAGGTGGCACAAGAGCACTAACACGTAATATTACGGCAGGAGGAGCACGTAGTAATTCACGTAACACCAGCAAATCGAAAACAAACCACCAAAACCACGCACAACGAACCAACCACGTCTTTTCTTGCGCACCTATAACAATGACTGCATATATGCTAGCCTAGACTAGACTTATTACTACAGTTGGCTATCTAGCAGTCATAGAGTTTTAGCAGTTACTTTCTTCCTTCATCATCACCCCTGAAGCAAACTAGGCAGACGCCATTATAGTATTTTGTTAAAGTTGATAATAGCAAGCATATATATAATGGGAGTATATTTTCTTGATGCGAGCAACGTCTTTTGTTGTCGTAAGTTGTTGCTACTCAAAAGCGAATAAAAATGGATTAACAAACGAAGTCATTATCATCGTCATCTACATCTAGATTGACTGTTTTGTGTTTTGTTCAGCGTCCAAGCATTCACCATTCACTGTTTGTGGGCTTTCCACAAACAGAACGGCCGGATAAAAAAATTATTCCCCGCAGACATACGCAAACACACGCGCACACACACACACACACACACACACACACACACACACACACACACACACACACACACACACACACACACACACACACACACACACACACACACGCACGCACGCACGCACGCACGCACGCACGCACGCACGCACGCACGCACGCACGCACGCACGCACGCACGCACGCACGCACGCACGCACGCACGCACGCACGCACGCACGCACGCACGCAAAAGCACCGTGCGTCAAATCCACGCAGGCAAACAATTCACTCAAATGGAGGCTTAGCAAGACTATGTGAGCTCAAGTATTTATACCTAGGTTTACGACCTCATCGTGTACTGCTTTGGTGGCTTGGAGGTTAAGTACTCGCCTACTGATTCAAAGGGCGGAGGTTCGAAACCCGCTCGGTCACTTTTTTTTAACCCGCTTTAATTAAAGTTTTTCTGCCTTAGGTTATATTTTGACATTGTTGTTGCTCTTGTTGCTCTCGTCTGGCTGTGTCCCTTTTTTTCTGTCGCAATATATTTCTACCGCAAGCTCTGCCCCAAAAAACAGTACACCGCTCAGCATTTAGTTGCAAGGATAAGCCATTTTACAAGGACCCTGAAGGAAAACACAGACTAGGACAATCGGAAGCCACTTTTTAGGTTGTTTTTGTTTTCATTGCTTCGTTTTCTATTCGGCTTTTTGTGTTCTTTTTACTTTTTCTGGTCTGTATATTCTTCTCCCTCCCACTTTTTTTTTCGTAATGGGAGGGACGAGGCACTTCGAACAGCCTCGTTCAATATGTATCCTTCTTCCGCCACTGTTTCATACAAACGTACCAGTTGGTAATATTAATTCTGCGAATTTATCAGACCTCACTAGCACGAAATAACGTATACAGTGCTGCAGAATTTCCACAAACCATCGGCATTGTTTCTTACCATCTCTAGCCAAGCCAAAAAACTTAACCTTTCGAGTATAATTAAGGCTTAAATGCTCGACTTTATGTTTACTTGAGGAAGCACAATCTTCAGAAAAAGAATGTAAGGCAACAAATAGTTATCCTTCCTCCCAGTGTCCTAGAGGCAACACAAAAGACATAAGTCAGTCTTTTGACTTCATTTTGCCTTCAGTACATACATAAGCAACAGCATTACGGCACACAGAAGAATTAAGACAGCAAATTCAAGTTCTATCTTACAGCCTTTGTCCTAGAGGCAACACAGGGGAAACAGGCCAAAGTCTTTTGACTTCATTTTGCCCTGAGTACACACATGGGCAATAGCATTGCGGAACTCAGAAAGAGAAGAAAGCAAGTCATTTTTAAAGTTTTATACCTCTCATCCGAAATAAAATCTTCGTATAGAAATTTAAACTTTGTCTTTACCATAGTACATATAAAGGTAAAACATCATGGCTGTTTATCCGGCAGTCTATAAAAAGTACACAGCCTGTTTATGTCCTAGAGTTAACACAAAGGAAAAGTCAAAAGAAAGGCCACACAGTCAACATGCAGGAGACACAAAGTAAACAGAAAGGAAAAGTTCATTTTCATAAGGGAACAACAACAGAAAAACCAAGACGCTGTCGACTGACGTGTTCCTTCTCATGACACCAAGGAAACGTAAGGTTGGTGAAACGGAGAAGTTGCGTAAGAGTGTTTGCGCATTAGTGGAGAGCTCTCGGAATTTCCCTAGCTTTTTAAAAAACTACGCATGCGAAGCTCCGCTATGGTGCTGTTTCCCCTCTGCCGTCATCGTGTTATTCCTCTCGCGAACTGAGCAAGCAGTCTTCGGGCATGAAGACAGCGCGGCGACGATGCCGTGCTCGCTGGCGCGCGCTGCAACGCGATGCTGCCGCGCTTGGTCCACTGTTTCTGGGCCAGCAGAGCCGACACGTCGCCAGCACACGGGCGACGCTGTCGACAGCTGGCCGCTAATTAAATCACCTTCTCGTTAACGTCCTCGCTGGCAGGATCGCTTTGTTCTGAAAAGGCGTATCTGAGAACGAGGGCGAGCGCACCAGCGTGCCGTCCTCGCGACGTTGGGGTCGGAGTCTCGCCTTCTTTTGGCAGCCCGTATACGTGTCATTCATCTGAGCCCTCTCTGAGAAACCCTCCGGAGATTATTACTGCCGCTGCTTACTTGCGCACTGAAATTTTAAATGCAGAGCATTTCTTTAACTCACGATGTCACCCGGCGTTGTCGGCGTGCCTCGGCGTCCGCAACAGCCGTTCCAGGTGCGCTCTCTCCCCCACTCCTCCTCTCCCGCATCACGCTACCCTCCTTGCTCTCAACAACAGGTCCGCACCCCTCCCCCTACACTATATAAAAAAATAATACTTACCGGCGCCTGGTTTCGATCCCACGACCCTGCGGGCGGAACGCAAGGTACATGGTGCTCTACCCACTGCGCCACAAAGCCGACACAGAATGGAAGGCTACGAACGCGCCTTATATCCTTGACTCATTCAAACTACGTCAAGAAGCTGCTGATACAACGCATTCACTACCACCAACTCCCCAAACACTAAACGTTAACGCAATACACCCACCCCCTATGCGACGCATTTACTCGAGTCCCCCTCGCGGGGAGATGGGCCCTTTTTGCTTCATGTGTTGCCTCCAAAAATCGCTCTCCCCCTCCCCAACCGCTGAATCAAAACAAGTGCCTGTGTCCCCCTTCTCCACGGCGGGCGTAGCTTATGGCGAATTCCACTGGGCGAACAGGAGCAAGTGGAGCAAGCATCCAGAGCAGCACACGGGAGTGACGGGGAGTGTGCTTTCGTTCCGCGAATGAAACATTCGCGCTGCTCCGGGAGCCCAGGAACAGCCCAGGAACAAATTGCTCTCTCTATCTCTAACGCGTCTACGTGTATACAGTACTGCACCACAGATTGTAAAGCCAGGGGGGAATGGCTGACTTTTTTGCAAAAGTTTCAGCAAGCGAGCGTCCTTCGTCAGAGTGATGTCACTGGCCGGATGACCCTGACAGCGTGACGTCATTCGGCATGGCTGACCTTTCGGAACGCGTTTCTCGCCCTGGCCTTTGATGGCGCCTGTGCGCATCGGCCGGATGGGCGAATTTGTGAATTTTTTTTAAATGCAGAGCATTTCAGTAACTCACGATGTCACCCGCGTTGGCGTCCGTAGTCCGCACGCTCACTGCGCATGCGCGTCGAGTCGAGGCGATAGCGAACACTCTCTCGCGAGGGGCATTGGATTGGATTCGAACTCTCTCCCGAGGGGCATTGAATTGGATTCGGTTGGATTGGCTTGGATTGGATTGGCTTAGCTTAGATTGGATCGGATTGGATTGGATTGGATTAAAGTGGATTGTGTTGGATTGTGTTGCGTCATAGCCGCGGCACGTTGCTTATAGCCGCGGCAGACGCGCTGGGGCCGGCGCATGTGCAGTACTCTCTCTTCCGCGGTTTCCTCTCCTTCGGGCGCGCTGCGCATATAACCGCTGTGCCGTTCTCCGGCGAAGCAACATCCGCGCTTGGCTCAAACACCTAGAGTCCACGTCGCTTTACAAGTACGCCAACGTCGTCGACTGGGACCGGCTTACGCAGTCCCCTCAACGTATATAAGCGGCGGAGCGCGCGTTCGGAATTCAGTCAAGGGCGTCTTTGCTTGGCTTTCGCTTGACGTGACGCATTGCTTGACTCGAGTAGATGCGACGCATTTACTCGAGGTTCCCCCGTGGGAAGATACGGGCGGCTTTTTTTGAGTGTTGCTATATGAATGGGGGCTTTTTGTACAACTAGGTAGGGTGTGCCAACGTTCAGAGATTACTAGGTCACAAAAAAATCCCGCATAAACGTTTCTCGAGCGCTGTTTTGATTGGCGTTCGTCGCATAGATTCCTGTTCGCGAGTTTTGTCCAAAGAAAGGTGTCCGATGGCTTTAGTATTTTTTTAGATGCGACGGCATCTCATTCACTCGCCTTGTTCCTCCATACGGCGTTGTTGTTGTCCGTCCACACCCCTCCCCCATTCTCCTCGCCGCGCGAGCTGCGCTCTCCGCCGCTCACCCCCTCTCCTCTCCGATAGCGAACACTCTCTCGCGAGGGGCATTGGATTGGATTCGATTGGCTTGGATTGGATTGGATTTGGATTGGATTAGATTGGATTAAAGTGGATTGTGTTGCGTCATAGCCGCGCCACGTTGCGTCATAGCCGCGGCAGGGGGTTCACGGCACGTTTCACGCGATGGGAGAATCAACCTAACGGAAACAACAACGGAACATCCTATGCGTCGCATCTACACGGGGGTTCCCGCGAGGAAAGGTGGGAGTAATTTTTTTTCAATTTCTAGATACTTTCTTCAAATAACAAAAGAAAAGCCTAATGGCTGTAACATGGTGTAATAAAACACAATTCTACATGTATTAATAACGTTCTAAAGCTTGTTTTAGAAGCTCTCCTTTCCGACCGACGCTAAGGTGGTTGGCTGTGGACGCATTATATTGTGAATATGAAGGGCTGTAAAACAAAATAATCCTGCGCGGGTGCGGAAGTCGTGTATTAATCTTTAACCGCTTCTTCTTGTTTGTACGTGCGATGAAAAAGCTGCAGCGCTGAGTGTTATAATTGTCAGCTGACTTACAGCTGACGCGGTCTGCCATGTATACCTGTTCCGCATTATCAGCTGCTTCCTGTTAGGTGTGTGCTAACTTGCGGCTATGGAAACACACTTGTTGAAACAGCCATATAGCGTATACAGTGGGCGGAAAAATCGCATATGCGGGGGTATTAACGGTAGGTGCGCTCGTGCGCAAATCGCGAAATAATACCTAGCGCGTACAGTGAAGTTTATAAACGCTCAAATCGGGGGATCAAACTTTGTTAACACATACAAATATTTCCCGAGCTGGCATATAAGGCTTCGGATGTGAGCATTTTTTTTGTGTTTTTATATTTGCATTGCATAATTAGTTTGGTCGCATATGCGACATGACAATTTTTGGATATGTCGTTAGTTTTTATTTTACTTATGCATTTATGCATTAATATTTTGCCAGATTTTCTGCAGCGAGTTTTATTTATTTATTCAGGACGTAATGGCTTTACTGCGATAGCCATGTATGCCGCTGATTGGAACCCTACATAGGATTTATTTACAGAGTAGTGAAGCAACGAACTTCCATTTTGTGCAGCCTCAGTTGTGGCTCTGCATCGGACTACGCTGAAAATGTCTCCTTAGAATAATCTACTTCAGGGGTTTGCAAACTTTCGAGGTGGAGGGCTGAGTTGCATGAAGCCGACAAGGCAAGGGCCTGACGACAAATCGGAGCAGAGGGGGAAAGGGGGGGGGGGGGGCTTTTTTTGGATCGGTGCAAAGAACGGAAGTGCAGACGTTATCTGGCGAAGTGTGAAGATGGGAAGCAATGCCAACTGGAAGCGATTTTGCTTTGTTCCTGTCTAATCCCATTTGAGGTTAGAAGTGCCATGTCAACAACATGCCTTCAGAAGTGTCAAGGGGACGGGGCTTCTGACGTCGTGCCGGGAGCCGCATTATACTTCCCCGCGGGTCGCAGGTTGCCACCCCTGATCGACTTCGACGACTTGCGCAGCGAAACGCATCGATTTCTGTTACTGGTGTCCCCGAGAGTGCCCTTCGCAAGGTAGCACGTAATGGTCGCTGAGGGCGCAGATGGTGAGCATACGTTCCGAGCCACATTTGTATTCCATTGCGTTTTTTTTCTCTCTGCTTTTCCACACTTCGTCTGATCTAGTTGTCGTAATAAGCGTGACACATGGGGCCTATGGAGTGAACCTGAACGCTTAAGAGCCAATGTCTGAATCATGTTTGGTGGTGCCGCGCCGGAGACTCCATATGCTTCTGTATACATTGGAGCGCTACCGCGAACGTCCCGTTCCATTTTGCGACGACCAACATGAGCTCCAACTGCGTCCACAATATTAAAGTGCGCCTTTTCTTCGTGCCTAACCAATTTTGCTAACGACGCACTTCAAACGGGCGATGGGGGTCTGCTTCGAAACCGAAACTGGAAAAGGCCAGTAGTGGCGAGTGCGGCGCTGGCGCCATCTGGCTAAGGCGGGCCTAACTGCTCGCTGTAACGGTTCGTTACACTTATAGGTATCGCCAGCACAGAGCGGCACTGCGTGATTGTCAGCCGCAGCAGATACATCTTCCTGCCTGTTTTACTTTTGTTGCGAATTTCTTTGAAGTGGCTGTCGAATGTGGCTGTCGAAAGCTGAGAGGGCGGTTGCGATTGTGCCCAAAATACAAAAAGATGGAAGCGGCAGAGGGGAGGGAACCTCCTAAGGTGACGTTCCCGGCTACCCAAAAGAGGTGGTCAGGGCCTCTCCCAAGCTTTTCTTTCCTCCGTGAGCTGAGGCATATAGTTGAGGCTCCGAGTTGGGACACATCGTGGCTGGATGGTGCGATGCACGCCCCGCTGACAACCACACTGCGCTGAGGCCTTGGCAAAGCGGCGCGTACAAGCTTTTCCGGGCCTGCTGGTTGTCGAAACAGCTCTATCAATAGCCCTTCTGTACACCCAATCCGCTTCCTCGGACGCCCTGTTTTATCGCGAGGGCAGCCGTATCACCTCGAATGCGCCGCCGTGTAATCTGTCTCGAGCTGCGCTGCCCCTTGCCCGCTTGATATCGTATCGGCGCCTGCTGTCCGCTTGTCTTGTGTCCTGGAAGGGTATTCGAGTCGTTGTGCTCGAGCTCTGGTTGGGGGCCGGCTGTCTCACCCACGTACGCCGGCACACACGCACGTATACACGGATAACAACAGGGGTGCGTTCTCGTATCTCATTTTTCATTTTGTATACTGTCGACATGTAGGGGCAAAAAATATCTAATTTCCATAGTTTAACGCGCCGAAGCCAGACCTGGGCCGTGAGGCGCGCCGTAACGGAGGGCTATAGAATATTTTGGACCACCGCGGGAGGTTTAACGTGCGCCGAAACCTCGACATAACATACAGGCGTTTTGTTTTTCGCCTCCATCAGAAAAACGGCCGCCGCGGCCTGGTTGGTACCCGCGTCATCAGCTCGGAAGCACAACGCCTTAGCCACTGAGCCTCCGCGCCAGGTAAAATGTTGACCGTGACAACTTGGATTCAAGGGGATGGAACGAGCAAATTTTCCACCCAGGAGGAAATCTTTGTTCACATAACGTATACAAAATGTCCAGACGCTTGTCAAAGCGCCGCCGAGGATTGGGTACCGTGTTTAAAAGGTAAATATTTCCGGGCGAAGACCGCAGCTTTCCCCGTGGCGTACCGGAATAGGATGGCCACCCGTTACTCCACTTTTTCACCCAACTCCCTTCCCCTCTTTTGTCTAAAACGTTTTTAACAACACCAATAACAGCAGCTTGCTTTTTTTTTTTCAGTAGGCAGTCGTCAAAACCAAGCCAGTGATAGTGATTGAAAAATTGTGGCTTCTCAACATCAGTGCGTTGTCATCATTATAAGCGTTGGAAAGCGAAGCTTTCTTTGCCTCGCTGATGGCGACCGTCCGAACCAAAAACGCACTGCAGGAAAGCCAGCTTTCTCTGACGATGATGGTGACGATCGTGGGTGAAGTGAAAGGTGGTTGAAACGCGAAGCTTTCTCTGATTAAAAGCAAATGTCTCCAAAGCACAAAGTCCAAGTCCAAAATGCAAATCGTTACGCCCAAAGACACTGCAGGAAAGCCAACTTGCACAATGAGTTTCCACGAAGGCAGATCGAGCGCCTCAATTAAATAAATAAAAAAATAAAAATAAAACGCTCACGTGTGCAGAATCGAACCGGGGCCCCTCGCATTATGACGCCGACGTCTATCCGATTGCGCCACACCGACACTTTTTTTTTTTCTCGCAAGGGATATCACCGTAGAGGAGGTGAGGAGAGCAGCCATCGACCAGCTGAGCCCTGGAAAGACACCAATCCCCGATGGTTTATCCGCCGCGTTTTATAAAAAGTTTAAAGAAGACCTTAGTCCTTTGTTGTGTAGGGTGTATTTGGAGTCGTATCAGAATGATGTGCTCTCGCCTTCATTTTTAGAGTCGCATATCATTTTCATCCCAAAATCTGAGGATGACGCTATAAACTCAGAGAAATCTCAGGGTATCGGCCCCATTAGCCTGACGAATGTCGACTATAAGATTTTAATGAAAGTATTGGCTTCCCGCCTGCAGACTGTGATCAAAGACATTGTTGGACCGCATGCCAAACTTGCGGAATAAAAGGGAGGGCGATTGTAACGAATGTTCACACGGCCAGGAGTGTTTTGGAATGTTGCGATAGCGTTCAGGGAACTTTAGCAATGCTTCAAATTGATCTGGCAAAGGCCTTTGATCAGGTTTCGCACGAACTTCTTTTAAACATGTTAGAACAAGTAAATGTAGGGTCTGTTATTCTTGATGGTGTGCGCATGGCGTATACAGGGTGTACAAGTAAGCTCGTTGTCAACAAAACAATTGGCAAACCCATCCCGGTTCAACGGTCTGTACGCCAGGGCTGCCCGCTGTCCCCGTCGCTTTTTTGTGTCTACATTGAAGCCTTTTGTTTGAGTATTATTAAGAGTCAAAGATTCAGTGGTGTTCTACTATAGAGTCATACGAGGTGCGTGTTTTGGCGCATGCGGACGATATTGCTCTCTTTTGTATCGATAGGAGCAGCATAAGCGTTGGTGTAAACACGCTAAAGGCTTTCTGTAAGTACAGTGGCAGTCGCGTAAACTGACAGAAATGCTTGGGTTTTTGGCATGGCTACTGGGACACTACACCGAGTGTGTTTGAGTGCATTAGCTGGCAGACGATGCCAGCGAAGTATTTGGGAGTGTTGTTGGAAAATTATGTTGATAGTGATCCTTATTGGCACAGGCAGGCTGTTGAACTGCTAGAAAAGGCCGAGAAATGGAAAGACACTGGCCTTTCAATGTTTGCCAGGGCCTCAGTGTGTAACGTGTTTTTTATGAGCAAACTCTGGTACGTTCTTCAGGTACTGCATTGTTCGCGTAAGAAAGTACAGGCTCTGCATCGTGTGTTTCCAGTGTTTATATGGGGGTCCGCGTGGGAACTAACGAGCCGCACGAACTTGTTTCGGCGGGTGCGCGTCCGGGGTCTTCCTCTCTCGCATTTGTTTTTGCGACAAGTTGTCAATCGGTTTTTGTTTCTGCGTGACGTGAATGATCCTTTCTTGCGCACTGTGTGTCAGATGAGGCTAGCTAGGGCGCTACCTATTTTGTTGTTTCTTCCGCGTTTTTTTACTTTTGGTGCACCCAGAGGATATTTTCGTGAGGTGGTACTGGCAACAAAGGTTTTACGGGCCCGCTTCACGCTGGAATACTTGTCAAGCGTGACGCGCAAAAGACTGTACCAAGACCTTGCGGATATTGTTTTGCCTGTGCCCATGTACAGATCCATGTACCGTGCAGGGCCTGGACAGGACGTACTTTAACGAGTAAAGAGAATGGCAGTGCCGCCATGGGTTAAAACGTTCTTTTTTAAACTTCACGTGGGCGTCCTTCCGGTAAAAACCTGGCAAAAAGAGAAAGGTCATACATTCCATGGGGGGCTTGAGTGTTACCCATGCAAAAAACCCGAGACGGTTGAACATGTTTTCTTGGAGTGTTGGGATGGGGTCTTCTTTTGGGATGTCCTTCAGCCCACATTAAAGAAGGACTCCCCCTGGATGCCTACGGGATCAGGTTTCTACCCATTCAAAGCGAGGATGGGGTACCTCGTCATGGTTCTGGCCCTGCACGGCATTTGGAAATCGCGCATGGCCATACGCCATCGCGATATCGATGTCAAACGGTCCAAATAGTACTTTTCTGAGTCTTTTCGTATGATTATTGAAGTGTGGAGGGCCATTCCCGAGCCTCCGGAATGGTTGCCCGTGTTTGAAACATTAACAAACATGAAACAATTTTAGCTATTACTCTGTTAGTCAAGGGCTGGCTAGCGTTTTTACGAGTGTAGGGTTTTGTTTGTGGTGTGTCAAAGTATGGCAATAAAATAAATAAAAGAAAATGCGCCACACCGACACGGTCAAATCAGCTAACCATCTTCCTCTTAAAAAAGAGGCCTTGATTTTTTTGTTTTTTTTTGTTTTTGCAGTCATGTATCCTCACTGGCAAAAGATATGATCTATCAATAAACTTTACGGGGGGGAGAAAAGGGGGGAGGGGGGGGGGCAGGTAGGGATGGCGTTTAACAATCAAAACGCGGGAAAGTAAAAAAAAAAAAAAAAACTTTCCGTCCACTGTGCATATATAGACCTCCGAGGTATGCCGTGACATCACACACTGGACAAAAAGTGGCGGACAAAATCGCACTAACCCACCAAAACGATGGGCGAACACTTTTTTTCCAAGTCGCCCAAACCAAGGTTTCGATGAAGTAGTCGTGCTGTAAGTGTTGTACGGAACGGCGTTCTAAGGAACGACGTTCCTAGGACTAGTTCCTTTTTGGAGGTACGGAGGAACGCCACCGTTCCATTAAGTGTCGGTTGAACTGTAACGGTAACTCGTTAGGTTTTTGAAGGAATGGCAGGAACGGCGTTCCTTCTGAAAACGTTACATCGCTAGGAGTTGGCTGTTTTCGATGCCAAGGCTCGAGTACAAAAATTCACAATTCGCTACTGTGTTTCTATTCCTATAAGCACGTGCTTCCTCGAAGGTCAAAGGGAGAAAAATAACCACGCAGCGGGCCGCATGCAGCTTGTGCTTGCTTTCATGCCGGTTGAGCTTACGCGGCATTCGACGGGTGAATAGCGCAGCCGCGAAAATTCTTTTCACCTTTCATCGTTTGTCTGGGGAGGCGAGGATGCGCATCTGGCCGATATGATTGTTCCCTGCTGGAGAAAGGTTTCTAAGTCCGAGCGGCGCTGCACGTACAGTCTTTGTCAAAATTTTGTGGGCAAGTCGGAAACGCGCTGGCTGCAAGAAATTCAATGTGCAAGCTTACTTCCCGAGCGAGGCTGAAACTTTTTATGCAGAAGAGATAAAGAAAACACCTTTCTTTCCTACTGCCTTAAAATATTTTGTCACATTTAAAGGTAAAGCCGATTCTTTGAGTTCTTTGTGGTCGAGAAGGCGTAGGAAGGAAGGAAGTAAACTTTATTTTTCCTAAGCTCCCTTAGCCCAGGGCGCCGTCTTGGGAAGCCGTGGCCATGGCTTCATCTGCTCTGGACGTCAGCAGGAGCTGTGTCGCAGCGCTGCGGTCAGCCAGACTTGCCTCCCAGGATGACAAAGTTGGATTCGGGATGGGGGCCAACTTTGGATGTCGATACAGGCCCATATTATGTGGAATATGTTTGGGTAACCTCCGCAGTACGAGCAAGTTGGGGTGCCGGGTAAATTTCGAAAGCGATGTGTGAGGTGTTCAGTGGGTAATGTGTTAGTCTGAATCTTTCGGAGGACAGACTGCCGCCTTGTGAGTGTACGATGTGGGGAGAGATGTACCTTGCGCTGCGCGCGAAAAGACTCGAGGTATTCGCGCGGGCTAAAAGACGGCTGGGCTTCGCTTAAGGACAGCTGTGCAAGGCTTAGGGTGAGCCCACAAAATTTTGACGAAGGCTGTACGTTGTGAAACCACCGTATATTGTCAGGGGTAATTACCGCATTAGTGTTAGCGAGCCGTGGGTGCGTTGTTGTCGAGGGTGTTGCTCTCGCTGTAAGGTCATTCGAAGGGTCACCGGGTCACCGGCAATTGTTCGGGATTGCAGGTTTGGACCCCCCCAAAGGAAAGCGCGAGCTCGTTGTCGTCAGTTGCTTAATCCTAAGGTTTAAGCTATCATGGATCCCAGGCAGTTCTATGCGAGACAAGGCGACTAACGGCATCAAGACAGAGTTGGCTGCGATGACCGAGCCATCCAGCGCAGATCTTGCCATCTCGTCCGAGCCCGAGAATTTCTTTTCCTTTGGGCAGCAAACCCTTCCAGCCGAGGCACCGTATGAACTGTCGCGGTACCTGCTGTTATTAGTTGACTACCCGCTGTCGCAGATGAAGAACTTCGAGGGACTGAACCAACTTTTCTTCAAGTACAACACGCCAGTACCCTCAAGCGCTTCCGTGGAACGGCTCTTCAACATTGCCAACGAAGTGTTGACGACAAAACGGGTTCGCCTGTCTGACTCCAACATCGAGATGCAACTCTTGCTGAGTTCAAACAAGGGACTCTACTTAGTTGCGACTATGCATTCCGGCATTTTTTCCCACTAATTGTTTTCACGTTTTTTTTCCTTCATTCTACATTTTTTTGCTCTTCTGCTATATCCTGTAACTTTCAGTTATGTACTTAACTTTTTTCTGCTTGAAGAACCAAAGAATCTGTACCGCGGCACGTGTTTTCTTGTTTTCTCATTACTTTTTATCTATTTGTGGTTGTTTTTTTTACTTTATAGTGTCGCACTTTGTGTCCGACTATATTTTTTATACTATAAATATTTTTTACGTACGTGATTAGGCTACGCGTGTTATTTCCTGTGCTTTTTCCTTATGCGTATTTCTAACCACCCCATCTGATTCGTGCGTCGCATCCACATACTTGACTATCTTTGGTTGTTTCCTTTATCTACTACCCTGATTGCGTTCGGCATACTTTGTAATTCTTGTGCATAGATTTAGTGTGTGACTGCGCTATTGGATTTTTCTTTTCTTGTTATCGTCTTCCGACCTAAACTTGGATTGCGAACCTCGTAGTCATTACTTGTTCTGCTGTGTTTTCTTACTCGCAAATTTGTGCTGCCTGATCCGCAAAGCTTCACTTTTGTAACCCATTTACTAAATTCCGTGCAAAGGGGCCTGTAAGGTATCTTGAATAAATTGTAATATTAAATGAGCATTCATTAAAGGCCTATGTATTGTTCCTTTCGACGCGGTTTATAATGCAAGACATTTAATTACGTTCCTGCATGTGAGGAAGTTTCTATTCGCCTATCTGAAGCGCAGTAACCGTACTGCGCATTTGTAAGACTGAAGTGGGAAGTGTCATATGGGCTGGACCTGTGATAGACGAGCACCAAAATCGCAGTTAGGCATGTCAAGAGTTTGTCCGGTGCTCCTTGAAAAAAAAAAAAAAAAAATTCGTCTAGGTGCGTTTCTTTGGATTCTTTTTATCTTCAGATAAACTGCTGCCGGCGGTGTTCATATTCCTATAATATACTAGTTCGATGTGAGTTTTAAATTTCTCACTTTATTTCGGCTCAGGACTCCGACATCATATTTTAATTTAAAAAAAAAATTACATGTAACGTTAATGTAACGACACATTCCAATGTTCGAAGTGGAACTGGAACGCGTTCCTTTCACAACAAAGGAACTTGTAACGGGAACTCGTTTCATAATTGGGAAGGAACGAGGAACGAGCTTTCGTTCCTGTTTTAGAGGAACGTGTACAACAGCCTGTAAGGTGTTTTTTTGGCCGAAATCTTCGCCACCGCCAGGTGCCTGCTTTGCGTTATTGAAATTTGGTGTTCGTGTGGAAAATAAAGGAGGGGCTAAAGGAGTGAAAAAGAGGTCGTGTGCCCCTCGCCGCATGTGCACAAATGCGCGTTTTTTTTTTTTTTTTTGCTTCACGAGTACGTACATCCCGGCCGATCTGCATCGCCACATCACCGCTGTCAGGGCCCAGTCGTCGTCGCCGTTTCAGCCTTCGCTTAAAGGAGCCATGAAGAGAAAATACAACTTTGTTTAATTTGAAAGGACTAGAATTCAGTATCTTACTCAGCTCCATTACAGCCACAAAAGGTGTTTTTTAACGAAAAAAAAAAGCAAGAAGTAATTAAAAACTTTCAAATTTTGCGCCACAGTGACGTGTTATGACCAAGAATGACGTCATACGGGCCAACAATTAAAACATAATTTTCAGTGCGATAACTGCACGTTAGCATTCAAGTGATGCGGTCAAATGGAACTAGAGGCCCCATTACAGACGTCCAGTCATGTGTCGTCGCGACAGGTCAGTTAGGCGGCCGCCAATCGCACAAACAAGGTTCCGTGACGTCATAGAAAAGTTGCGGGAAATTGGCTAGGGGGTCGCGACTGCTTGACACGTTTTCTTCAATATCTCCGTTATTTGTTCGAAGATTGCGATGATATTGGTATAATTGTTATCGGGACTAAGCAGTCTTTCTAATAAACCCAATTTGTATTTTGTCTTCATGGCTCCTTTAAACGTGATCCGGCAGTATGTCATACGTCGGCGTCTTCATAGCAGGCGTGTCGTCCGGTTTGCATGTAAGAATCATCGCGCACTACTGCGAGAAGCAGCCTTCGCGGTACATGTGATGTCGACTACAGCCGTCAATCGACGGAAACGTCGCCCTTGGCCTTGGCCTTGGCGCCTCCCCTTGTAAGATCACCCCGGCCTGCTTGACCGGCGCCGTCAATTCCGGAGACAGAACGCCTCTGTGTGCGTCGTGCTGCTCGCGCAGGCAGCGGGAGTGCAGTGGGAGAGTTAGATGAGCGCAGGCTTCACGGCACCCGCCGCGGTGGCTGTAGTGTTGCTCTACACTTACTCTACACTTCCGGGCACACGTTCTCATTGGTCGGTACCCGGCAGCGGTAGCTGTATTTCTGGTGCAGAGTTAAACTCAAGAGCACTTGTTGCCGCAAAGATACAAATGTCGTGGAAAGACGATAAATTTAAGCATCTACCAGTTCGCGGGACGTTTGAGCTTAATATTCGCGCCAGAAAGCTTTGGTTCGCACGTGCTGTCTTAGTGATGGGCTGGGAAATGTGCGTGTTCCGTACTCAAAAAACAAAAAAAAAGCTTGTGCGCCCGCATGCTCTGAAGGGATCTATTAGTCAACGAAAGCGTTGGATTCGCGGTAAAGCCCCGACGCGTGTAAGAATAGTGCAGTATGCAGCCTTTACTGTCTTCAGACAACGAAGCCCGACACGGGTGCAAACTTGGAGAGGAGAAAATCCGCGCCACCCGGACCCGTGCAAGGGACATTCTATCCCCAGATATATAGGCACGAGCCCAGGGCCTCCTGTGCACACCTAACGCCATCTACTGGTTCGCTTTGAACACCACAGGTAGTGAGTCGAGCAGTAGCCAAAACGAACCCGCTGGTCGGCCTGCGTGGCTACAACAAAGACGTTTATCCTCCTCCTCCTAGAGGTAGAGCCCCTGGTTCTGGCCCTAATTGCGTGGGTGTACCGCAGCAGTTCTGAGAATTTGTTGGCAAGTCCCGCGATTTTCTTCGAAAGCGAAAGCTGTTAGTGTTTAAGTGACCAGGTGTCTGTGACAGAGCGGGTGACACGGCACTCGAGACCGGAGGGCTTGCGGTTCCTCATCTCAAGAGGAGAGCAGGAATGATGTTGGTGAGGAGCGGGGCAACCGTCTTTGGTTGCAGGTCCACATGGTGTGCATCAGCGGGGTCAGCTCGAAACGGAGCGTGCTCATTGGCTGTCACACGTTCCCTTGCGCGTGGACACTCAGCAGCTTCTTAGCAGCGGTACGGCTACTAAACTTCCCATCGGCTACGGAGCATCATACTGTTATATTGTAAATGTTTTCTTAGGTCAGTGATACGCATTATTCTCGTAAATAACGGTGGTTTGACGTCTTTTAGCTTGGCTTCGGTGCGAGGCTCCTAGGACTTCGTTCGATTAAAGTTCTGCAGGGCGCAATAAGTGCCGGGCTTGAACCTATCGGGGGTGCGGAATGTCGACCCGTGCAGCGCTCTACTTTCGAACGCCCCCACCGAATGCGTAGCTTTCGCTCAGTCGTCTTTCTCCGCGGGCCTATCCCGTCGCGTGCGCGGAAGCGATGCGAAAGGCAGCAGCGGCGGCAGTGTGTGGCAGTGTGTGAACGTGCATTAGCGCCCTGCGCAGTCTGCAGCCAGAGGCTGCGAGAGCAGGTGCGCGAAATAGCCCGCTGCATGCTTGCCGCCGTGCACCATCTGTATGCGACCAGCACGGGCTGCTGCTTGCTATCTATAGGCTGAACTCGCGGCGCCGGGCTGAGGGGAGTCGGGACGCGGTTTCCTCGGTTTAATACGATGTCCACGGGGGCCACAAAACACTTCGAATTGGGCGACCCGCCGTGGTGGCGCAGTGGCTAAGGCGTTGTGCTGCTGAGCACGTGCCACGAGGATGCGGGTTCGGCTCCCGGCCGTGGCGGCCGCTTTATTGATGGAGGCGAAAAGCGAAAACGCTCGTGTGTACGAAATTTCGGCCCACGATAAAGATCCTCAGGTGGCCAAAATTAGGCCTCCACTGCGGCGCGCCTCATCGCCTGCGTTGCGTCGGTGCGTTAAACCCTGCAATCAAACAATCAGATTCTAATTGGGCGAAATCTAATGAAACGAAACACACACAAACAACACCTACAACGCGACTGTTGTAAAAAATAGTCTGCTGCATGCTGTCTTCGATTACCGTAAACCCAGCAAGCGACAAGGCTTTCATTGCTAGACCACCTCATCACTGAGGGGACGGACGTTCGTTGTTTCGTGTTTCTCTCATCCAAAGGAGCAGCGCCTTCTTTGGGCGTTAAATTTGTCGTGCTTTTGAAAAGCATGCAGTATTGGGTGGGCGCTTATTCGTGATGAGATTTGAAAGCGTGTCGAGCTTGATTCCTACTTCTGCAGAACCTCCTGCATTCTTTGTGGTTCCTCTCTTTTCTGCATCGTTCGCCGCCTAATCGAGCGTACAGTACGGGCAACGGGTTGTTGCCATGAACGTTGAGACTTATCAATCAATACGCGGAAGTTTACCAGCGCACGAACTGCTTACACGGTGCTGTCGTAACAAAGAATGTTGAGGACCTCAAAGAGAGGTATGCGTGAGCCGGGCGCGAAACTCGGCTGAGTAATCGTGCCGCTTTAGCGGCTGAGTGGTTGTGCCGCTTTATCAACTGCCACACAACTGCGGCAGCGCCGAGGCGGCAGTTTTTGCGCTGTTTTTGCCCTGGAAAATATCGAATTTTATCGAGAACTGACGGTCAACTGGATGATTTTGATTAGGAAATATCTCCTAATTAAAGGATATACTGGGCATTTAGCTTGAAATTATTCAGCAATGTCTTCATTGGGTTGTATGCGCAAAATTGACTGGCTCAGCTGATCACTTCTAATTAACCGCGGTTAATTATCGCGATAATTCCAATCAGGCGGCTTCGAACTGTCCGGAGTCGACTGTACGAGGCTCACGCGAACCGTGTAGTTCGCACCAGAGGCTACGTGGTGCCACAAAAATTGGAGGTCGCTTAACCTTCGCATTTAAGCGTAGAACGGGATAGGATTATCGCACTCGGCGATAAGAAATACTCTGCAGTGCGCCCGGCACAGATACACGGCAGCGCATCCGTCACACATGTATCAAAAGCGAGCGGACGCTGTGGTGTATTAGACCCTAGCGCTGACGTCGTCGTACCCCTTACCGGCGCCCGCAAGCGGTGAAAACTTTCCTCTCCCGCTTTAACGACCTATCGGGGTAGCGCCTTATGATCCCGGGTATTTTAGTAGGCGCCGTAAAGGTACGCTACGGGATTTTTCGTTCGCGGCCAACGCCGGCCGGCTTTTTTGCGCCACGGGGCCCTTAGCACTGTGCGTTATAAGTCCTTTCATTCGTGTTGGTGGGTTCTGTTACGCTGCATGTATCAGGCCACACTCGAGTGTAGCAATATAATGACCGCTGTGTCTGTTCGCCGAGCTGGAGGCAGCTGAAGGCAAAATATACGCCGCGTGGGCGCAGGATTTACTAGGCATGTGCCGCGAGGTTCCTGATGCTGTAAACATCGAAGGAAGGCGTGGCGCAACTCTGGACGTGCACGAAAGAGAGCCCGGGGACACTTCAGCGCTTCCGAGGACACCGAAGCGCTTCTTAGGGGTTCTGAATGCGGAAGCACTGATGTCCAATTGAACGCCTGAGACGCTTTGCTTCCGCCCCGCATTCTCGAAAGGGCTTCGTTCTTTTTCCACTTGAGACTTACGCTTTGCTTCAGGATCCGCTTCCGCCTGAACGCTTTCGAATGGCTTCGATCTGTCTCCTAGGCGTTTCGTCGCTGCTCGTTCCTGCCGCCATGTGTTGAGGGTTGGCGGCGATGCTGGATTTCGCTGCCTGTCTCTTCGCTCGCCTGGCTGCGTTCTTCCGCTCCCTTAGTTCACCTAAGGTGCACTGGCCACCTTCCGCTACTGCCGACTTCAAGCACGTGCCATGGAACGCCTCGCGCTATGGAAAGCTGCGAAGACAGGTGGCCTAGGAGCCGTTTCGTTGTTACCGACGCCGACGCGGTCTTTTCACTCAGTGGGCCATTGAATACTTTCGCATTCACAAGGGCATTAACCCAGTGCAAAGGCGAAGTAGCACAGCCTGTGTACTAACTCTTCTGAGCCATTTAGCCTGCGGAAGTGGGGAAGCCTGTTTTATAATGTTTACTAGGTGAGGTTTGTGTCTTTTTAAACACACCTTCGCAACAGCTGAACAGAAGCTGTCAGGCACATTTTGTTTGCTTATATGCTTCTTTTTTTACTCTTGTTTTCTTCAGAGGCATTCCGCCAGTCCCGTTTTACCGTTTCGCTGTCACGAATCACAGTCCGGCAAGACGTGCGGGGCGGCGTTCCCAGTGTTTAAGCATTGCGTTAATACATAAGCGCTGCTGCTGCTGCGAGGGGTGTACTTGTACTTACGACGCCTAAGTCTACCGATAGAGTCCAACTCTCTTTTCCACTTTATTCTTCCCTCTTTTGCTGACTGGGTAGAAAACTTCAGTGGTCTGTGCGCGCACGCAAACAGTCGCATCGCGACTGTTTGCGTGCCGTGGTCCTCTTTGTCGGGCGGTGATTCCTAAAGGACAGGAGGCTCGCGTGGACAAGGTATCTCGGACTGCGCTTCTTGCTGTTCCGCGGCCGTTTTGAATGGGTCTCCAAGCCCCTTCGGCCGCGACTTCTCCTTGGACGGCGCCGCTTCCGCGTGTGTGCGAGGGAGCCCTCTGGGGGCACGCTTCCCTTGGCGCGTGTCGTCGGGGAGGGCTGGAGAGAATCCTGTGCCCCTTGCAACGTCGTCGTCACGCGCTGTTTCTCGGTCGGGCCCCAGTGCGAGAAAGGCGGGGGTGTGGCGGGCACACCGTGCACGCGCTTCGTCGTTGCCTCGGCCTGACGGCAAACTCTGAAGAGGTGGCTGCATCGCTGCGAATACATAACGGCTGCACACAAAAGCGCGCACAGCGCTCGTGCGAAGCCCGCTGAGTGCGGATGCGCGCTTTTTCCTCCTGGTCGTCCCCACCCGATTGGTTCCACTGTTTGGCGTGTGGGCTTCCGATTCCTTTATTTCTGCAGCGTCGCGCCGTTGTGGGTGGTGGTGGTGGTAACAACATTTATTATGTATGTAGCCGGTCGCCCCGCGTGCGCTTCGAATTTCTGCTTGTCAGCCCGCAACATAGTTACTGGTCCTTTTGGTGGAGAGCGACGAGGTCGGCATGACCTGCAGTGTGGCCGCGCTTGTGACGGCGTGGCACAGTCCGTTTCCGTGGCGTCTACCCCGACATACTACTATGACAGCAAAGCGCGCGCGTCGCCGCGCAACTTGCGTCTATGTGGGCAGGATAAAGAGATGTACGGCGCAGATGCACACGGGTGAGCCCTTTTGGCGCCGCGCGAGTAGAACCGTGTCTCTCTCTCTTCTGTGTCTCGCAGCCGGCCGTTTGTCCCGCTTGCGTGCTCACGGGAAAAATACAGCTCGCTTTCGATGTGTGGACATTGGAGACGTGATGCATGTCGCCTTTCCCAATTATTTTCCTCTCTTCTCTGCCCCCCCCCCCTTTCCCCCATTTTTAAAATAATATAGGACACTTTGGCTATCCCCTCCTCCCTTTTTTTTCTTTCCTCACACGGCTCATAAAATTATCTCCGTGTATGCGCTTTGAATGTATCGTTTTGTGAGATTTTATTCTAATAGCGCTGTTTTTCTTCTCCCCCCCCCCCTCCACACACACACGCACGCACACACACACACACACACTGCGATAGCTAAGCGGCGTCCACGGTCATTCCTCCCCGGCTGTGCGGCAGAAGTAGCTCCGAGGAGAGAGCTCGTCATCAGCATACGTGGCAGCTGCGGTAGTCGGAGGTTGGTTGTTAGGTGGAAAGGGGAAAAGAAATGGCGCTGTAGCGGTGCAAGGCTGGAGAAACAGCAGAGTTGGCGGCCCCTTATCCTTCGTGGGAGACCCGACTGTTGCACCTCTCATGGATTTCCGAACTTGCCGCTGGAAGCTCTCCATGACTGGCAGGCCCGGATAGTTTCGTGTGCGCAGGCTTTCACATCTCTCCCAAAGTGGACCGCGTTGGCACGCTCTAGAACCCGCGGCCAAGTCCAAAGCCAACGTCCGCGCTACGAACTCAAAGGAAATGCTGCGCACCCGGAATGCGGTGACACCTCAACAGGACGGACGCCGGTTCCATAACGCGTGGGACCCAGGTTCGATTCCGACCACGGGAAGCGGTTTTTTTTTACTTCTAATTGGCTGCGTTATTGTTCCCCGCCGTAGCTAACCCAGAACCACTCCGGCCTTTTGGGGTGGACGCCGTGGTTAGGTCGCCGGTTTAACGGTGTAAAGGTCTTAGGTTCGATTCCCGGCACCTCCTTAACCGCATTTTTTTCTTGAGACTTCGAGGTTTTTTGGTGCGACGGACGGACAAAGCTCGGCCGAAACAGACCAGCTGTGAAAAGTTGGCTCTCGCTTGAGGACGCTGGTCTCCCAGAAGCAGCATTGTATACGGCATAGAGGTTCATACTAACGTATTCTAGAGGGAAGTCTGGCTCCAGTGTGTTGGGGTCGCGCTTCAGTGAGCGTTCTATCTTGTATACCTGGTAGGAACGTTCCAGTTGTCCTTGGCATGGCTCATGAACCAACTGGAAAGCTGCGTAGGGATGCAAAAAAAAAAAGCAATATTGTTGTAAAATATTATTTAAGGTAGCTTAATTAAAAAGAAATATTGCTTCAAGCGACTTAATTCTCATGAATTAGTCGGAAGCTTCATGCAAGACGAACAAAAAAAAAAAGAATGTTGCCATTTTTCGTTGATTTTGGCTTCAAGTGCGAAAAGAAGCCATGTGGCTAGCCAAGCCATGTGGCTAGCTGCCATGGCGATGCCCATGATGGCACGCTGTTGCAGGGACAGATTTCCTTTTAGTGCATATTAGTGCGAAACTTTATGGTATACGATGCAGCCGGACTCCAGCGGGAGCCACTGGACGGAGCATTGCGTTGCTACGGCCTGTGCGCAGACCAGGACGTCTGCCTTGCAGATGCGCATGCGGACTTCGCCGCGGCGCGTGCCTCTGCGTCGTTCTTTCTCGGCGCTTTCGTTGTTGGGCTTACGGCTGGGGGAAGGTTGGATGCCGCTGCATTTCCTCCTTCACTGTCTGGCAGCTTCTCAAGGGGATGGTTCAGCACTTGGCTACGCTGTGTGCGAGTTATCGGTGTTCTCAGGCCGTAGTTACTCTCTCTGGGGGGAAGGGGAGGGTGCTAAATAGCCAGACCAGTGGGCTCTGTCGAAACTTGCATCATCACATTGTAAACAAACGCCACGCCCAACCAGCGCTGCTTACGCGTTCCGTTCTCTGTGCTTTTCCGAGGCATCTACCCCGCATTTCGTTCCGCCTGAGCGCACGCCACTCGTTCTCGTAGAGAGAGAGAGAAAGAGAGAGGGAGGGAGACGGAGAGAGAAAGAGATAGATAAACATATCGTACGCCCTTGCAGCCCTGATATAAAAGGAAACCATGCGTCGCACTCCGTCTATTTATCCCGTCGGTCGTTCTCGGCTGACCACACGGGGAAACCTATATTTGTGCATTCGATGTTGGGCTGCTCGATACAGCATTGATTTTCATTAAAAAGCGTCACCAGGGGGCGTATTTCAAACTATCATATTTGAATAAAAGATGGGGACAAGCTGAAATGGAAAAGAGCAGAGGAAAAGGCCTCCAAAAATACCGCGGCAGGCATGGATGGGATACCGATGGTGTTGATTAACCAGTTAGGACCAAAGAGCAAGGGAAAGCTACTGCAAGCCACCAGAACAAGGATAGAAGAAAAGGCAATACCGGCCGCGTGGCAAATTAGCAAGATGAACTTAGTGTACAAGGGCAAATGAGTCAGGACAAACCCGAGCTCGTATAGGCCAGTAACCGTCACGTCAGTGCTGTACAGGTTAGCAATGCAGGCAGTGAAGTTCGAACTACAGCAGTGGGTGGAAGAAAATAGGATATTAGGGGAGCTTCAAAATGGGTTTCGAAAGGACAGAAAACTAGACGACAACTTATTCGTGGTGAGCCAATGCATAGAGGTGGCGAAGATCAAAACCGACCTTTGTGGTTAGCCTTTCTGGACATTAAAGCGGCGAATGATAATGTAGACAGGGAGCAGCTTTGGAGTATCCTGGAGGACGAGGGAGTTGGGGTAGAATTCATTACCTTACTCAGGGAGGTATACTGGGAGAACCAAGTGCAAATAGAGTGGGAGGGGGAAACATACAATAGGCCTGTATACACATACAAGGGTTTGAAACAAGGATGTCCTCTCTCTCCGCTGCTGTTCATGATCTACATGGCGGGATTAGAAAGGAAGCTAGAAGTCAGCACGCTGGGGTTCGACTTATCCTACATGAAAAAGTTACAGCCGTTCCACTCTACGTGAAAACTGTTGGAAATGCAGAGCACTGATTCGCCATAATGGGCTGTAGCGCCGTTATCCGCTCACTGCTACCACCCGACGCATTTCAAATTTCCCGCCTTCGCAGTGCTCGCGCGCCCCCTGCCTGAAACTGCGCCAGCAGGAGTTCTGTTCTTTTTGTGCTTGTTTTCCCTCCCGCATCGCCGCCCGACGTTCACGAATGGCTGCGGCTTCTCGCTGGCGAAGTTCGGCGTCGGCGGCTCGCTTGCGGCGCTTGCGCTCAGCATCCGCAGCACGCCGCCGCGCCGCCTTCTCTTCCCGCGTAGACATTGTCGATGAAGTCGATGGTGAAACGTGAAACGTGCCGTGAACCCCTGCCGCGGCTATGACGCAACGTGGAGCGGCTATGACGCAACGTGGCGCGGCTATGACGCAACACAATCCAACACAATCCACTTTAATCCAATCCAAATCCAAACCAAGCCAAGCCAAGCCAATCCAAGCCAATCCAATCGAATCCAATCCACTGCCAGACCGACGGGGAGCGATGCGGACTACGGACGCCAGCGCGGGTGACATCGTGAGTTACTTAAATGCTCTGCATTTAAAACGGGCAGGTGGTGGAACAACGGGTTCCGGGACTAATGTATGCAGACGACATATTTTTGATGGCGGACAACCGGATATGTATGCAGGGCTTGATGGATATATGCGGTGAAGAAGCGACGCACCTAGGGCTATCCTTTAGCAGAGAAAAATCGGGGATCATGGTCTTTAATGACGGCGAGGAGCACAAAACAGTGTCAGTGCAGCAAGTAGAAATACCATTGGTGAAAGAGTATAAATATTTAGGAGTATGGCTGAACAACAGCGAAGATTACACGCAGGCGCATGCGGCTCACCTAAAGACGAAAGAAAGACGGAACGCGGCTATAGCCCCGTTTACATTGACCCGACGAGGGCGCGTTGAGTCGAAATAAACAGGTTTTTTGGACTCGACCCCCCCATGTATAAGCGGACGGGGTGGGTCAGAGAGCCGTCGCGGCGAGTCCAGTCAACTCGGAGGCAGGGGGTGGGTTAGCTCTCTCGTCGGGCTGAGTCAGCGGGCCGCGGGGAGCAGAATATCGTATCTGCGCGGTTCTAACGCGCCCCCAATTGTAACGCGCGGGTAACTTCGCGCAGGAAAATTCGAAAAAAAAGTGTGACACTGACGGTACTGCGCAGATGGAAAAGACATGTCACCACGTACCTGGAAAAGGGATATTTTATTTGGCGTATGCACCTCTGGAAGCCAAAAATGAATTGTGCTTCACAAGGTTGCTTATCCAGCTGCTGCTGGAAATAAAGTTATAGCGGGGAACACTGAAGCTGCCTGCGATTTCAAGTGCCTTGATCTTCATAATTCTAAGCGTTAGGGGCTAAGCAGAAGCACAAAAAAATGTGCAACAGCTGACCAGGGTATGCGGCATGCCATTGAGGAATCAGTGCGCCGAAATTCACTCACGTGATGTTGACGGATTGTTTTTATTGGATTGAGTTGGATTTTGCGGGTACTTCGTGTCCGTTGCGCATGGCAATGCTGCTGGCCGCTTTAAAGCCTATTTCGGTTTTGAGCCCGATTGTAACGCGCACACAAATATCTACCTTTTAGCAAAAGAGGGTGCGCGTTAGAATCGTGAAAATACGGTAGCCCCTTTTCGGGGAACCCCGCCGCTCCCCTCACCTCGATTCTTTGGACGGGGTCATATAAACTCGGACGCGTCGAGGTAAGCTGAACCCGCCACTCAACTCACCCCGCCCCCGTCGCGTCCATGTACACGGGGCTTATAATGAAGCATAGAGCCCTCTGGGGATACAGCAAATACGAGGTGGTAAGGGGAGTCTGGAAAGGGGTCATGGTACCAGGATTAACTTTCGCTAATTCGGTTGTGTGCATGAAGCCAGACACCCAAGCGGGCCTGGAAGTAAATCAGGGGGCGGTAGGCAGATTGGCCCTAGGGGCCCACAGCAAAGCTACAAATGAAGCGGTACAAGGGGATATGGGCTGGTCGTCTTTCGAGGCGAGGGAAGCGGAGAGCAAGATAAAGTTTGAGGAGCGACTTCGTGACATGAAGGACGAAAAATGGGCCGCGAGGGTGTTTAAGTACTTGTATATGAGGAGCGTGGACACGCGGTGGAGACGGCGGACCAGACAGCTGACCAAGCGGTACGGAAAGTCGTTAGGGGAAAGCGGGGTTTACACAACAGTTAAAAAGCAGGTAAAGGCAGCAGAGATGACGAAGTGGTCACAGATAATGGAAGCGAAAAAAACCCTGGACGCTTATAGCGCAGAGAAACGGGAAATTAAGAAGGAGGGATTCTATGGCAATACGAGAGGCAGTGCGTTGCTCTTCGAGGCACGGGCAGGGTGCCTGAGAACCCGGGCATACACGGGTAGCTACAGGCAGCAGGATGAAACGTGTGCATGCTGCGGCAGTGATCGGAAACTATATGCCTCGAGCGCGGCCTGTAGGGGCGCCACTGAAATCCCCCTAGCGGCTCGTTTCGAAAGCAGCCGCGGGAGTCCGCGCCCCGCTCCCCAGTGGCACCACTGCTTTTGCGGCACGTTCACGACTGAGATTTACCGTTTGCGGCAGTTTGAAATTCATGTTTATGTGGAGCAGTCACTCTGTTCGCAAATGGGGTGTGTTTACGAGAGTGTAAATGTTTCTGATGCGATCTTAGTGTGGTATATTTGGTCTGTATAAGCGCCAGGTGTGCGCCACAGGCCAGCGTCGCGGAACCGGCGTACGGTGGAGCCGATTGTAGTTACACTGACCTGAATTTACTAGCCGTGTCTGCGTAACCACCGGTTCCTCAGATTTCATGCTACGGCTATACACTACGATTTAAATCGGTTTTGTGCGCTTACATAGTCAGCGGAGTACTCATACCTGACGGCACGCCAGTTACGTTTGCCAATATTATACCTCAGATATTGATCACCACCATTTACAAACCAGTCTGTGTTAATTTCGGGAATATTCAACAAAAGTACTATGGGCAATGCATAATTATACTCCGGGATCAGCACACGACAGAGTCGTCTTGTCGTGAGGTGAGCGCCCGCAAGCATTCATCTGCTACATATATCCCCTGCGCGCAGCGCGGAGACGGGCTTAGAATATAATCCGCGTCCGCGACTAAATGCTTCTTCGAAATATCGTCATGGCACAGGGAGCCTGCAGAATAAAGCAGAAACTGAAATCAGAGGGTCTTATCACATACCACACTCTTCCAACGACACCTTTCATCGCTTAATTGTTGAACAGCCTACCCTGTACACTTCCAAAAATGCGTCCGCCGTATGATCAGCTATTCGTTGAAGTAGAAAAACAAAAGGAAAGTGAACGCGAGATTTGTGTGTGGGATTACTAAACCGTTCATTGCTTGATTCCGCTCCGCATTTGTACACAGCGTCCCCCCCCCCCCCCCCCCCCCATGTCTCTCTCGCGAAAAAGCAGTGTATTTCGCGTATACTTGGTCCAGTGAGCCCTACCTGGCTTAAGTTTCGACGAACGTCTTTAGCATGTCAGAAGCTGCACTGTTTTTTTTTTTTCGTTTCTGTTAGAGCTATTATTGCACAGCATTTTTTCCCCCGTAGTTTCATTAACTTGCCTTGGTTCTTGCTATATGGCATGTGTGGGCACATATTTAACGACGCACAGGCTTGGAATTTACTTAACATATTTGCATGGTTTATATTCCTAAAGCAGGTATTAGTTATTGTCCGGGATTGGGTAATCACATTCCCGAAACATATTTTTCTGCGACGTACATACATATTCGAAACGAAGCCGCGTTCGTTGTCCACGCTGTAAAATGAAGCCAACCTATCATTGTGCCAGTATCAGGTCTAAACGAGGCGACAGTTGAATTCATTCGTGCCTGATGTTTTGGAGGTGACACGGGTGATATGTTGCTGCCGTCGCCGACGCCCGGAAGAGCGGCGACGAAGCGGGCAGAACCGCCTCGCCGCGATGCTCTTGCAGGCGATCGCGTACTCTACGAAGATGCAGCTGCTTTTTAAGTGAACTAAACGTACTCTTTGCCTATAGACGTCACCATAACAAGTTTTTTTAGGGCACGGAAAAGCGAAAAGAAGCGAAACAGAACCAAAACACTGCACGAGCCCCTATCAGCCACGCAGAGCAAATCCCGTCAACGCCGCGGAGAAGCGGCGGCAGGCGGCGCAGGGATCGCGAAGCTCGAGGCGTATAGACCATATTTTCAGGAGCTGCACAGAGATACGGCCACCGCGGGGTGAGGGGGCAACGACGCTGGCGGAGGCTTTGGGATTTGGGGCGAGGGGGAACCTCAACTTCAAGGCCATAGAGGTGACGAAGAGGCGACTGGAGTGGTGGTGGAGGAAAAGTAGGGAAGGGATGGGTACGCAGGCGGAGTAATCATACGGATGAGAATTTAGAACAGCGAGGGGAGAAAAAAGGGGGGTGGGGCGATGAGTTTAAAACAGAAAAGAAAGAGAGATGGGAGGGAGGAAGCAAATCTATAGGTTAGCTGGGAGTAGTGCAAGTAAACGTAATAAAACAGGCAAGTCGGTTGCTGACAACCGACGCCTCGATTCAAAGGGAAAGCCACTAATCATCATCATCATCATCATCATCATCATCATCATCATCATATTATGTCCACCCTCTTTCGGCAATCTTTCCTTGTTGCCGTTCTCCAAATGTACTAGCGCTTTTCTGCAGTTGTCTTGCTAATGGCGTCTTTCGGCCTCTTTACCCGGCTCTCACTGCGTAGGGGTGTTCGCATCGGTTTAGCGGTGCCCGGCAAATTGTGAACGCGCATTGCGGTTGTTCCAAGTTCAACCTCGAAGCTTTAAGCGCCGAAGCTACACCTGGGTGATGAAGCGCCCCGTATAGCGCAGGGCTGACAAACGTAGACTACCGAGATAGTGTTTACGAACGCCGATTTCTCGACACTTAAACGACTTCGCGCTTGCGCATTCCCCGCAGAGCTGAATTGGAATAAAGTCACTGCATCGTGATCAGCGAGGATTGCTTGGGACGAATCTAGGAAAAGAGGACTAAAAAAGTTACAGCCGTTCCACTCTACGTGAAAACTGTTGGAAATGCAGAGCACTGATTCGCCATAATGGGCTGTAGCGCCGTTATCCGCTTACTGCTACCACCCGACGCATTTCAAATTTCCCGCCTTCGCAGTGCTCGCGCGCCCCCTGCCTGAAACTGCGCCAGCAGGAGTTCTGTTCTTTTTGTGCTTGTTTTCCCTCCCGCATCGCCGCCCGACGTTCACGAATGGCTGCGGCTTCTCGCTGGCGAAGTTCGGCGTCGGCGGCTCGCTTGCGGCGCTTGCGCTCAGCATCCGCAGCACGCCGCCGCGCCGCCTTCTCTTCCCGCGTAGACATTGTCGATGAAGTCGATGGTGAAACGTGAAACGTGCCGTGAACCCCTGCCGCGGCTATGACGCAACGTGGAGCGGCTATGACGCAACGTGGCGCGGCTATGACGCAACGTGGCGCGGCTATGACGCAACACAATCCAACACAATCCATTTTAATCCAATCCAATCCAAACCAATCCAAGCCAATCCAATCCAAGCCAATCCAATCCAATCGAATCCAATCCAATGCCAGACCGACGGGGAGCGATGCGGACTACGGACGCCAACGCGGGTGACATCGTGAGTTACTTAAATGCTCTGCATTTAAAAGTTACAGCCGTTCCACTCTACGTGAAAACTGTTGGAAATGCAGAGCACTGATTCGCCATAATGGGCTGTAGCGCCGTTATCCGCTCACTGCTACCACCCGACGCATTTCAAATTTCCCGCCTTCGCAGTGCTCGCGCGCCCCCTGCCGGAAACTGCGCCAGCAGGAGTTCTGTTCTTTTTGTGCTTGTTTTCCCTCCCGCATCGCCGCCCGACGTTCACGAATGGCTGCGGCTTCTCGCTGGCGAAGTTCGGCGTCGGCGGCTCGCTTGCGGCGCTTGCGCTCAGCATCCACAGCACGCCGCCGCGCCGCCTTCTCTTCCCGCGTAGACATTGTCGATGAAGTCGATGGTGAAACGTGAAACGTGCCGTGAACCCCTGCCGCGGCTATGACGCAACGTGGAGCGGCTATGACGCAACGTGGCGCGGCTATGACGCAACGTGGCGCGGCTATGACGCAACACAATCCAACACAATCCATTTTAATCCAATCCAATCCAATCCAAACCAATCCAAGCCAATCCAATCCAAGCCAATCCAATCCAATCGAATCCAATCCAATGCCAGACCGACGGGGAGCGATGCGGACTACGGACGCCAACGCGGGTGACATCGTGAGTTACTTAAATGCTCTGCATTTAAAAGTTACAGCCGTTCCACTCTACGTGAAAACTGTTGGAAATGCAGAGCACTGATTCGCCATAATGGGCTGTAGCGCCGTTATCCGCTCACTGCTACCACCCGACGCATTTCAAATTTCCCGCCTTCGCAGTGCTCGCGCGCCCCCTGCCGGAAACTGCGCCAGCAGGAGTTCTGTTCTTTTTGTGCTTGTTTTCCCTCCCGCATCGCCGCCCGACGTTCACGAATGGCTGCGGCTTCTCGCTGGCGAAGTTCGGCGTCGGCGGCTCGCTTGCGGCACTTGCGCTCAGCACCCGCAGCACGCCGCCGCGCCGCCTTCTCTTCCCGCGTAGACATTGTCGATGAAGTCGATGGTGAAACGTGAAACGTGCCGTGAACCCCCTGCCGCGGCTATGACGCAACGTGGAGCGGCTATGACGCAACGTGGCGCGGCTATGACGCAACACAATCCAACACAATCCACTTTAATCCAATCCAAATCCAAACCAATCCAAGCCAAGCCAAGCCAATCCAATCCAAGCCAATCCAATCCAATCGAATCCAATCCAATGCCAGACCGACGGGGAGCGATGCGGACTACGGACGCCAACGCGGGTGACATCGTGAGTTACTTAAATGCTCTGCATTTAAAAATTGCGGGGAAGTTACCCGCTATAGCTCTTTGGGCAGCAGCAAAATAAGCTCGTTTTTCTAAACTGGGGCAGCGTAACTGCCTCCGCACACCTCGTGCTAATCGTTTCCGAGGTCCTCATTACGAGCAGTGTCGACGCGAGGCTTTAAATCGCCGAGTGGAGCGGAACTGCGTGGTCATTTCTCGTCGCCGGGCCTCGGAAGCGACGTCGGGTCTGCATCGTTTCCGTGGCCTGCCGCGCGGTGTCCACACTATTTCCTGTTTTGCAGCGGTGACCTTCGGGATCAGTGCGCGGCAGAGCCATTATCCTGCACTTTCGAAAACGGCAGCCTTGGCGGAGAGCCGTAGCAGGCGCGGCGTGTCGCCGCCGACAAGTCACCCTCGACTGGATAGGTTTAAAAAAGGCAACCGGGCGCTGAGAAATGAACGCAGTTTTTCTAACACGCAGCGACACACATACGGCAGAGCCTCCTCAAGTCCGGCTCGGTTAAATGGAGCATTATCGAATCTAGAGCCTATTATTGTCAAGGTCGACCGTGAATTTTTACCTCCTATCTAGGGATAGCTTCGAAGGTTATGTATAACGCGAAATGTCGGCTGCGCCACGTGGAGGTCGGCAGATGCTCATTATGAACATACTGGCTTTATAAGAAACCATTTGCCTTCTCTGGTGGCCGGATTATCTGAGATTCAAGATAGTTACGAAGAGAAATAGTTTTAGTGTCCAAACAACGACGCGTGCGCTCCTGCTTTATGGGACAGTTTTGTTTTCACCTTATACCATTTCCCGTTCCTCCCCGTTTGCCCTTGCGTTTGTCACCGCCTACAGCTCGTTTCTTTGCGTTGTGTTCGGCTATTAGATCCACCGTGCTATTTTGGCATTTTTAAAAATTAAATGTAGGTGCACCACAAAGCAACCGTCGCGGCATTTTAGAGCCAAAGAATGTGCGTATATAATCTGGTAACTTCATTGAATGTTCCGTGTGTTTCCAAACAAAGTGCTTTTATTTGCTAAAAATTGCCTTCCTCTTTGTAGAAAGCGAGCCTAACTCAGTCGTGGGCTTCAGAGATAATAGGGCACTGCTCTTCTGTCAGCAAGCTATCGTGTAAAGATCGGAAACCTGATGCCTAGGCTTGACGCGCATGTGAGCGGATGGCGTTCCCACTTAAGAACGCCGTCCGCTCACACGCTGAGGGAGTAATGTGGTGAGCTTGTAAAATGACTCTGATGTACAATCGTTTCAGTCATACGGTCATGTTATCATTTCAGTCAATTTAGCGAGGTGTCAGCTATTCTTGTAATTGGTCATAACGTATACGCGCTTTACCTGGGACCTTGAGAGCTTGGCATGGACGCAATGTTATTCGTTGATTGGCTCCTTAAATTCGCCGCAAATAACGCCCATTTATCTATTTAAACTTCGAAGCTATCAAACTGGAGTAATTGCATACAACTTGTCGATGTGTTTGTCTTCAAACAAAGAACCGGTTCTGTTGAACGCATTGAGGCCGACCTTTCAATAAGGCCCATTTTTTTAACAGCAAAAAAAAGGAAAACCTTCTAGCGAGTCTCCGCGACGGATGGTAAAGATGTTTTAGTGTCAAAGGTAGACGAATCACCTCGATATGTTAGCTTTCACCACACCTCAAACTCATAACAGGGCTCTCGACTTCACCACAACCTCACCCGGCTGTCAGCCTCAAGCTGATCAATTACTTCTCGTCATTAATCTCAGGTCCGTCAGAAGTTTTCTTGAAGACGCAATGACTTCATATATGTCAAACGTACGCACTACGTACTTAGTTAGCTGTTGGTCTTATAGTACTTACTTACGACGATCAGTACTAACTTGTTAATTGAATCAAAACTTAGTCTTGCTGAGCTGTCTAGAAGTTCCGTCATCTATGACGGGCTGAACGACTGTCGCACGCGTTAGCCAGAGCGCTTATAAATGCCGCAATATTTCCGTGAGCAAATTTAAGTGCACCGTTCTGCGCAAGCGGATGGCAAGTCCCACTCCTTGAAATGTTTACTTATGTGTGGAGTTAATTTAAAATGTCGAGGGTAAATATAGAAAACTTTGTGAGCACATTAGTAGAGGTGATTTGCTTAAAAATTTTGCTTCAATGAATTTTCTAATCCGCTATAAAAGTAACGATATGTTGGAAAAGTGTACGCACGAATCACAGTATTTATTTTATTTATTTGACATACTGCCAATCCCATCGGGGATTTTAGCAGGAAGGGCGTGAACATAAAATTTCGAATAAGTACACAATAGAGACACATGTATCGATAAGGACACAATAAAGCTAACATAATCGGATCATTTAAATTTTTAGATCAAGAAAAGCATAAAACGAAGAGTAAACAAAAGTTGTCGTAACAAAATAAATGCATCGACATTGAATTATGGTTGACACATTGGCATATGCATCAAGAAACACAACAATAATAAAAAAAACTACAGTAAGAAACTACAATACGGCTAAGTAATTCAATTAAGGGCAACGAAACACACACTGAGAAAACATAATCAAGAATCACCACAGTATTTTCTCTTCTCCTGAATTCAGTACTAAATATAGCTTAAACACAACTATACACAGACGAAAGAATGTGATAACATGATACTTCGCTGAGTACAATATACGCACAAACAGACAAATGAGAATCAACTAAGTGGCTCCGCTTGCATAACACAAAGTTCATTTTCGACCAGGGTTAAAAACTTCGCTAATTCGGTAGTGATGGAAATATTCGGGTCTAGTTTATTCCATGAGTATTCGTTAAGTCTCATTGGGTATTTTTGGCGTGTTGTTCTGGTTAGGTCAAACGTGAGATGGGTAGAGACATCAATGTTTAGGTGACCATGAATTAATTCATGCATAAATTTCGCACGTGCTAACCTTGTTCTATTCATGAGAGTAAGTAAGCCAGCGTTTTTAATTAGTTCAGTCGGAAAATCTGAATGTCTGTACCCATTATAGATGAACCTCATAGCTTTCCTTTGTATTCCTTCCAGTTTAGTTATTTGCTGTTTTGTGAATGGTGACCAAATGATATTACCAAATTCAAGTAATGATCGCACAAGCGAAGTGTATGCAAGGAGCTATAAAGGAGGCGGCGCCTGTCGGAGCTGGTATCTAAGTGTAAGCAAGCGGCGTAGGGCAGCGGAAGTAACGTAACTTATGTGTGCGCCCCATCTTAGGTCTTCAGTTATGATAATTCCAAGATGTCTATGCTGATTTACTCTATTTATGTGAATGTCATTTATTTATAGTGTAGTAAAAATGTGACCTAGTTTTTTTTTCGACTTACCGACAAGAATGTACACTTGTTTGCATTGAGTGACATGTGAAATTTACTGCACCAGTGGGAAACATCTTCTAAAGCAGTATTTAAAGCTGCATGGTCGTCGGTTGAGTTTATTTCCCGATAGAGCATGCAGTCGTCCGCGAATCATTTGATTTTCACCTTGGTATTTGTGGGCAGGTCATTAATAAAGAGAAGAAACAAAATTGGGGCCAGCACGCAGCCTTGCGGGACTCTAGATGATCATCTCGACTTGAACTTTAACCTCACTCATCCTCAAACTCGTCGGCTGAGGTTAAGGTCAATACCTCTGACCTCACTCACTGAACAACTCGCTGTCTCTGAACTCACCCCCCAGCTAACTTGATGTGGTGCGGCGAGGTCCATTGAAACCTCAGGCGGCGAAAACGTCAAGAGGTTTCCCACCCAAGAATGATTGCACTCGGTGGTAAAACACGCGGAATTCATACGCATCGAGGCAACTTGGATGTTTAGTCTGGTGGGGCTCATATCTGGAATTTATGGTGTCACTGTTCCCGGACACAGCGTCACCTAGAACTTTCGTTACAAAAAAAAAATTGCAAGAACAATTTAGCAATCGTTGCTTAAAGTTAGTGCACATTTGAGGGGTGAGGAAACTTGGAATGCACTAATACATCTATCTCCCAAGTAAACCCTGCAATCCGTATTTATTTCAGCGTTCTTTTAAGTATACGCATCGTCTTTCCGTCTGGAGGCAAAAACTTTAGAACTCATAGTTCCAAACCTCTGGCTTCAGGTAGCGTTTCTTGACCTTAGTCGTCGCAGAAAAATCTGAAACACTTCATCGGAATGTTCCTTTTGCTCGCTGAACAAACGTCCGTCATCTTGAACGTACGTGGCCGGCATGGCCGCTGTGGGTCGCGGGCGAAAGCGCACCACGCCTTCCCGTAATGTGGGGACGAGGTGGGGTCGAGTTAAACCTAACAGGCCTACCTTTTTCTCCCAATTCACCGTCCCATAAAATAATGAGCGCGCGTATTCCCTGCTACAAACTTGAGGCGCTGGGGGAGTATACCCTTAGCTGTGTCGGTTCAAAGCACTTTCGAGTCCAGGTGGGCGAAGTTAGGTGAACGCGTTGCCCTTTCCGCGGAGCGATGTGAACGTGCCAACGCGCTGATCGGCACTCCACAGACCCCGGTGGATTGTACGGATGCTGCGAGCGGGCGGCGAGAACCGCTCTATCGGTGATAGGCCACGATGTTATTCTTACGGTGGCCTCAACCCGAGTGAGGCCAGTTGTCCCTGATTTGATAACACACGTGGACGGACCTCCGCTCAGCCGAGATTTTGATGCCCGGCTGTGTACAGCGCGATCACACACGTCGTTGATATGAGTTGGGGAGAGCTTTGGGGGGCGAAAACCGCGGTGTAGCTTCTAGTGGGAGCCCGATGGCAGCGTGGCCGCTTGCATCAGAAGAAGACGTCGTGCGCTTGGTTAGCATGGAAGCTGATCTTGCTCGGCAAGCCATGGCCACGAAGTTTCTTTGTTATTTAATACGCTTTCTGAGGACGATGGACTTGCACAAAAGGCTGCAGTGACACTGACTGAGCTTGAATGTCTAGTGCCCTAATGCAGTGCTTACCTCTCTCTCGCCTTTTCTTTCTTTCGCCTTCATGCTTATTCTTCCCTTCCCCAGAGGCAGGGTAGCAAACTAGGCTGTAGCCTGGTTAACACTCGTTCCTTTCTCTGATCTCCTTCCTTCATGACAGCATACCTCGCGTATTGCTTTTCCGCCTTTCGCTTTAGTTCTCGCTGTAGCGCGCCATCGCCTACTTTTATTTTCACGATAGCTGGATCAGGCGAGAAGTTTTCACGCCAACGTTGGGCGTACGCAGTGGATCCGGGGACACACTCCCTGCCCTCGTTGCCTGCTGAGATGTCGCACAGCCCGGCTTTCTTGCTTCGACCTTGTACAACCCAAAGCATCTGTTTTTTTTCTTTCGTTCTGCTCTGGAAGTGAGCGACGACTATTTATTAAGTTCGGAGACACCCCGAAGGAAATTGGAACCGTTTGGCGGTATACTCGAGAAAGTGTGTTGTATGTCGGGCGCGAAAGGTGTCGCATATTGGCAATTTAGCAGCCTTTTTGTTCGCTTGTTTTCTCATTGCCGCGCCCGATCTTTGCTACATAACGGCGCAATAAGGTATAGCTTCTCCCCGACACCCACGGGAGCCAAAAGCAGGGAAAAAAAGATAGAGAAGCTCAATTGCGTGGTGCCAATCTGTCCTGGTTTGCGTCGGAATAACCTCTTGGTGAAGCATGTGGCAATCGCTTATGTGAGCCGCGGAGTCGAAGGAGCGAAGGCAGTCTGTCTCGGCAGAAGTTATTTCGTTGGAAAAGGCGAGAGGGGAGGAAATAGGTGTTTTTGAAGTTGTGCAGGCAAATACATTGGCATTGCCTAATTCTCTCTCTCTCTCTCTCTCTCTCTCTAATTGATTGATTTGGTTGATTGTAGGGTTTAACGCGCCGACGCAACGCAGGCGATGAGGCGCGCCGTAGTGGAGGGCTCGGATTAATTTTGACCACCTGGGGGTCTTCAACGTACGCCGAAATCTCGTACACACGGGTGTTTTTGCTTTTCGCCTCCATCAGAGAAGCGGCCGCCGCGGCCGGGAATCGAACCCGCGACCCCCCCCCCTCTCTCTCTCTCTCTCTGTCTCTCTCTCTCTCTCTTTTTCTTTCTATCTATCTATCTATCTATCTATCTATCTATCTATCTATCTATCTATATATATATATATATATATATATATATATATATATATATATATTTTATTTACACATACTGCCAATCCCAATTAGGGATTATTGCAGGAGGGGCACATACATTGTGGAAGTGCAAGATTTATACAAAGGATAATCATTGCAATAGGAGTGAAACAAAACCGACTGCAATACATTTTATGACTACATGACTACAATTATAACTACATCAATACCATAGGACATCAATACCAACTAGCACTGAAAAAAGAATAGTGAGCACTTCAAACAGTGTACAAAAAAACTCAGTTTGTCATTCCAAAAACAATAAGTAACATTCAAGCAGGGATGAAAAAGTTTCCAATGATTGACTGTTTGTTATACTAATTGGCAAATTATTCCACTCACTAATTGCTAGTGGAAAAAAAGAATATTTCAGACAGTCAGTACGGCACTGATATTCATTCAGTGTCTGTGAATGCTTTTGTCGTGTTGGCCTTGTTTCTGCGTATGACATGTACTTTGAACTGTCTATGTTTAGCTGTTCGTGAATTAATTGATACAGGAATTTCTGACGTGCCAGTTTAGCGCGGTTTTTTATTGTTAAGAGACCTGTTTTTTTTTAAAGTTCTGTGGGTGAGTCTGTTATTCTGTACTTGTTATAAACAAATCTTATCGCTTTTCGTTGTATTCGTTCTAGGGCATTTATGAGATTGTTTGTAAAGGGAAACCACGCGACGTTTGCATATTCTAAGGCGGGTCTACGAATGCTTTGTAGGCGAGAAGTTTCGTTTCATGTGGTGCAGAACCGATACTTCTACGAAGGAAAAACAGTCGTTTTAATGCAGCTGATGTGACATGGCTAATGTGGATATCCCATCTAAAATCTTGTGTTAAAGTTAAACCTAGATATTTGTGTTCAGTCACTACCGGAAGGGGAGAGTTATTTATAACGTAAACGAATTCAGATACATGCTTTTTTCTAGTTATCCTCAAGAGAGCCGATTTTTTAACATTCAGGGTCATTTGCCAGAGAGCACACCAGCTAGATATGTACTTCAAGGCATTGTTCAATTTTACATGATCTTCTGGGGCGTTAATTTCTTGGTGAAGTATACAGTCATCGGCGAAAAGCCTCACATTAACACCAATGCCAGCAGGTAAATCATTAATGAAAATCAGGAATAAAATGGGCGCCAAAACACTGCCCTGTGGTACACCTGACGTAACATTGGCTATGGTAGAACTTTCGCGATTGACTTGCACGTGCTGCGTTCGGTTACTCAGATAATTGTCTATCCAGTCAGTAAGTGGACCTGTGCCTATTGTTGCTTCTAATTTTCTTACTAGTTTTTTTGTGTGGCACCCGATCAAAAGCCTTTGAGAAATCCAATAGAATTAAATCGGTTTGTTTTCTGCTGTCTACATTGAGGGAGATGTCGTGAATTAGTTCAACGAGTTGGGTAACTGTGGATAGTCCTTTGCGAAAACCGTGTTCTAACGGCGATAAGATGCGATTCTGGTCAAGGTACAATGTTAGATGTTTAAGAATTATGTGTTCCAGTAGTTTGCAGGTTGTGCTGGTTAGTGAGATGGGTCTGAAGTTTGATGGGTCAGCTTCGCTACCAGATTTATGAACAGGGGCTACCTTTGCGATTTTCCATTCTTGGGGGAGGGAACAGGTTGATAGGCACTTATTAAAAAGTATGCACAAGTATTTGGCTACCCATTCAGCATATCTCCTAAAAAATTCGTTCGGCAAGTTGTCCGGACCGGCACCCTTTTTAGTATCTAATTTTAACAACAAATTAAGCACTCCGGACTCTGTCACAACAAGTGGTTCAATATGATGGGGGTTGCAAATGTCAACATCAGGCACATTTCCGTCATCAACCGTGAAAACAGATTGAAAATAGTTATTTAGCGAGTTTGCTTTATCTTTGCTTTCTTCCGGGGCCGCGGGCCTATTACGGTTTTTGGGATTGAGGTAGTTCCAGAACTTCTGGGGAGACGTTTTCAAAAAGTTGGGTAGCGTTCTCGTAAAATAGTTTCCTTTAGACATTTTTATTTGGGATTTTATGTTACCAAGAGCTTGACTCAACTTGTTCCGAATTTGTGGTGTAGGTTTTGCCTTCAAAGTTTTTCTGAGGCGTTTTACTTAACGCTTGGAATGAATAATTTCACGCGTTATCCAGGGGTTATGTTTTCTTGTTTTCTTTGTTTTAGCCGGCACATAGTTAAGAACGCAGTGTGTTACGACCGCTTTGAACCTTGCCCATAGGATTTCTATATTTGTGTCTGAATCATTCGCAAGTAGTTCAAACGAAGCAAGTTCATGGAAAAGATGATCAAGTATGCTGGTGTCATCGGCATGGTTAAAGTCAAGATATGCAGAAAAGGAGTTGAACCGTATTGGGATGTCAAATATAGAAACAGAGCCTTGAATAACTTCATGGTCCGATACGCCTTCAAGAATTACGATCTGTGCTTGATCTGCAGGAAAATGATCGCTTAAAAACACTAAGTCAAGTACATTAGAACAGCACCCTTGAACACGGGTAGGCTGTTTTACAATTTGGGAGAGATTAAATGTCAACATGATATCAAAGAGCACATCCGAGCATGCGCTGTGGTGTTGCATTGTTTGCCAGTTTATATCGGGTAGATTAAAATCGCCGAGCAAGATTAGCCTGGCTCCGAGTACGTGCCGATGCATATACGTGTGCAATGCTTGCAAGCTATCCTTGTCTGAAGATGGGCTGCGATTAACGCAGCCAACAAATACTGGGCGAGAAGTGAAGAGAAGATTGCAAAATATTGCCTCGACTCCGGTAACCTCAGGAAGTATTTCAAAGGAAAGGTCTTTTTTTTATTAAGATGGCCACGCCTCCACCACGTGTCGGCCTATCTTTACGAATGATAACGTAGTTGGGGGGTGTTACCTCAAAATCCTTTATCTCATTTGTCAGCCACGTTTCTGTCAAAGCTTCGAAGTCCGGTTCAATTCCAAGAAGTAAGGATTCAAGCGGTACTAATTTTTGAAGCATGCTGAGGGTGTTTATGTTAAGAAATGTTACTTATTTCGTTGGCTGCGGTGTTGTGGCTCGCCTGGTGCTTCCGCTTCGTCGTTTTTTTCATCGTTGATGCTGTGACGGCCAGCAGTTATGAGCGCAATAGCATTTGTTTCCTCATCCCATCGGTACACATCTTCGTTAACTTTTAATTTGTCATAGACCAGAAATACGTTGTCTCCAGCTTCTTGTCTTGTTTTTGCAACTTGCCAAAGCTTTTTTCTGATGTTTCTTACTCTATTTGAGAAGTCCTCTCCAACAGAGAAAGCGGTTCCTTTTAGTTCAGTGCAGTTTCTAAGAATGGTTGCTTTGTCTCGGAAGTCGAGGAGTTTTAGTATGACTGGTCTAGTTTTTTGAGCGTCTTGTTTTCCTATCCTGGGAATTCTTTCTATTGGAACGGGTTTGATCTTCAGTATGTTTTTAAGTATCTGCTCACTTATAGTTTGTTCGAGGGTTTCAGGGTTTTCGTCTGCCTCCTCCGGTACACCGTACACAAGTAAATTTGACCTTCTAGACCGGTTTTGTAAGTCTTCTATTTTTAACTCCAAGTAGTGAACGGTTTTTTGAAGATTGGTTACTTGGGAGACACAGGACGTGATCTTGTTTTCCAGTAACGTTACTTGTTCTAGTTTGGCTTCAATCGATTTCAACCATTCTTCTTTTATTTCTTTTATGTCATCTGCAATTACTTGAAGCTGTTTCATGATCTTGGCCATATCGGGTCCCGGGTTTGTTTCAATATCACTACTGAGCAACAGTAATTCCTTAATACAGGCACACATGTCACACAATTGTGCATACATCTGCCTAGGGCACGGCAGCACTATTAGGCATAGGTAATTTGAGCGAATACATTTGCCATAACGCTTGCACACCTGCGGCAGATAAACAAACGGGTTGAGACGTTGCATCCTGGCAGTGCTGCCGTGCCCTGTGGCTTGAGTTGAGGGGTGTCCGGTCTTTATACCACTCCAGTCTGCCAGCAGCGCCGTCTTCACGTTGTGGCGATCTGCGTCATTGTGGCGATCTGCGTCAGCGCATGAAGTCACCGAAGCAGGCCTGTTTCCGGGCAAATCGCCGAGCGTAGATTCCAAGTGCGCAATGCGCACATGATGCGCTTGGTGGCTGGGAAGGGGTGCGCAGTCGAATCCAGATAGCAGAGCCGGGTCTTCGCTTCCTGCTTGCGTGAGCAGCAGGACGCCAATTATCTGCGGCAGATAAACAAACGGGTTGAGACGTTTCATCCTGGCAGTGCTGCCGTGCCCTGTGGCTTGAGTTGAGGGGTGTCCAGTCTTTATACCACTCCAGTCTGCCAGCAGCGCCGTCTTCACGTTGTGGCGATCTGCGACAGCGCATGAAGCCACCGAAGCTGGCCTGTTTCCAGGCAAATCGCCGAGCGTAGATTCCAAGTGCGCAATGCGCACATGATGCGCTTGGTGGCTGGGAAGTGGTGCGCAGTCGAATCCAGATAGCAGAGCCGGGTCTTCGCTTCCTGCTTGCGTGAGCAGCAGGACGCCAATTATCTGCGGCAGATAAACAAACGGGTTGATTGATTGATTGTAGGGTTTAACGCGCCGACGCAACGCAGGCGGTGAGGCGCGCCGGAGTGGAGGGCTCCGGATTAATTTTGACCACCTGGGGATCTTTAACGTGCGCCGAAATCTCGTACACACGGGCATTTTTGCTTTTCGCCTCCATCAGAAAAGCGACCGCCGCGGCCGGGAATCGAACCCGCGACCTCGTGCTCAGCAGCGCAACGCCTTAGCCACTGAGCTACCGCGGCGGGTTACAAACGGGTTGAGACGTTGCATCCTTGTATACCCTTGTACACAGTCTAGTCCACTTATAGCAATATCCAAGTGCCAAGGAAATCCCATCGTTGTAACCGATGACTGTTATATGCGGGTTGCTCAATAAAAAGACAGAACAGAGCTCAAAACATTTTATTTGCAGGCAAGCAAGGCTGTACTGCTACCTATTTGTAGAAAAGAAGCCATACTCGGTCAGCTTTGTTTGCTGCATATGAAGCTGGCGCACATCTTTTTCAAGAGCATGTATAGGTGCTTCGCCTAGCTGAGCGAAGTCCTTGGTGGAAACGGAAGTCCCTGAGAAACTGTCATGTGTTGGGCCTCCTGCGAAGGTGCTACCCGAGTAGGCTGTGCAACCGCGTCGTCAGAGTTGTCACTGCCACCGCTGTCCGCAGCACGTATCAGCGCAACGATCGCCTCTTCAGTGAGGCACTCAGACATTTCCAAAACATCGGCCCTGACGTTTGATCCGCGGAAAAACGGAAGTAGTTGAAGAGGCATCCAGTGAAATTCAAAGCAGCTGGCACAAGGACGGAGCCAAAGCGGCGGCATCTGGATAGGTGTTTGGATGGAGAACTGTTCCCCTCCTCCTATCGCTCCTCGTGAGCGGTGCAGTGACTCGTTTTCTGAGGGGTGGACGGGATGCGAGGCGTATCGCGGCGCATGGTGTCGGCGTGGTTGGCGTGGAGAGCCGGCGGCAGCTGGCATTTTCAGTGCTTCCTGTAACCGGATTCAATCGTTATATCTGATATCGCGGCACTGGAGCATTGTAATCAGCGGTTTATTTTCCCATGGAAAGCATACAAAAGCGGACGGTGCCATAGCGGTTCATCATTATATCCGATATATTGTTATAAACGGTATCGTTTAAGTGGACTCGACTGTATAGCGAATCAGACTGGGAAATCAGGCGCTCGTTGAATTAAGACAGAAATAAGTGTTGCCAGTCAAGAAAGCCTCAGAAAGCAAAGGGGAGAATGTGGTAGGTCATTGAAACAGATAAAGAATTTGGAAAGACAAAGAAAGTGGAGAAAAAATGCCCGCCGGGTGGGATCCGAACCCACGACCTCTAGAATACGCGTGTGGTGCGATGACCACTACGCTACCGGCGGGGCTATTTTCCCCTCCACTTTCTGGGGTATTTATGTTAAGGTATTTTTGTTTCCCGCGCTTGGGGGTGGTAGCCAGCGCCACTCGGACTACGTATGTATATATATATATATATATATATATATATATATATATATATATATATATATATATATATATATATATATATATATATATATATATATATATATATATATATATAGAGAGAGAGAGAGAGAGAGAGAGAGAGAGAGAGAGAGAGAGAGAGAGAGAGACGCTCCTAGTTGCAATCGTCGATCGAGTTGCGCTACCACCGACGTGCTCGTTTTTACTGGCGCTGTCGCAGTGTCCTTCGTTTGGGAGGGGCTACTCGGCGGACGGACACGCAACTGAGAATAGAGGCAAGAATGGTGGAGCTGCGTCGCGGCAATACCAATTTTTAAAGTTTGGCCAGCCATTTGTAACTCCTGAATGGATAGGTTCCGTTTCCGTTGGCTGTGTAACGAGTAAGTTGCATGTGGATTTCTTTTTCCTGCTGTGTTTCTCTTCTTGTCGTGGAGGAGCGTGAGTGCGTGTGCATGTCGTTTGGGGCACAGCGAAAGATTCTGGGGGAGGAGAGGAAAGAGGGCGGGGGTGGGGGGTTTCGGGGTATACGTTACGAAAGTCGCACAGTGTTTTCATTATTTTTTTGTTAGTGCACGACATGCGATCTTTCGTGCCTCCGTAGCCGCCACTGGTGGGAGGTAGGAAGCTTTGGGTGGAGCGAAAACGGGCACACGGGGTAGGCCGTCATGTCGGTGGTGGATAACGGTTAGGGATCATTCTCACGACGACCGATCTTGCTTCGACGTTTCCCTGCCCTTCCTTCGCGACCTTCGAGACTGACCTACCGTACGATGGGTATAATAATCTGAATGACTTCCAAGTTTTCCACACTGCTCTGCTTCGCTCCTTCTCGTCTTTCTGTGCGCACGGGAAAGGAAAATGACACCGTTCTTCCGCCGTTTCTTTCTTCAATGCGTTGTCCTGCCGCTGTGAAACTAGAGAACGGACAAAAGGCGCAAAACGAGAGGCGGCGATCATTCTACAAAGCCCCCGGTGCCATTTGGACGGATGTACCCCTCGTGCATTTCTTCTCGTTGCTGCCTCTTTTTAAGCTATAAATATCTCTCATCGTTTTTGTGGCTCCCTGGAGAAAAAGTCGTTTGTCCGCGAGAACGCTCTTTTCTTCCCAGCGTCCTCCTCCGTGCTGCATCAATTTGACTGAAGCATGAAAAATTGATCCTTCTTTTTTTGTTGGAGACTCGAGAGATTATGTAAGATCAACTTGCGTTCTATCAAGATCATAACGGCAGGCAAATCGGGAACTTTTTTTTTGCTTTACTGCCGGGAAATTGCTTTCAAATGCTTTTTTTTTTTTCAGAAACATCGCCTAAATACTTCGCCATTGCAAGCGGTGCCTTCATTTCTCCGATTTTGGACGCTGTGGAGTTTAGGAAAAGCAGTGGAAGCTGGGCTCGATTGCAAATGCTCTTCTTTAGTTTAGGGGTTCGCGCAAAAAAAAAGTGTAAAGCTAAATAAAGTAAAAGAAAATCAGTGCCCTTCCACTCTGTGAAGAAGGATGACCAGCGAAGCTGCGCGCAGTTCAAGAAGTGCACGAGAGAAAACACGCTTGTTTGTAACTTGCAATGGAGCATATTTCCTAGACAATCTTGAAACTTCGCAAGATCGACCTAATTTATCGTAGCGGATAAACACGGGTTTGTCCATTTCTCTCCCGCGTCGGAGGCATATTACTGCGTAATGCACCAACCCAAACCCCTCGACCACGCAGTACAGCAGACAGGTCGCACTGGGCCGTGAGACGTCCACGTTTAAGTCTCCCACCAGCACAACGGGCATGTCATTGGTAAGGGCATGAAGCCTAGCTTCATATCCCCCTCCCCCCCTCCCCCCACCCCCAGCCGTGCACGCATAAACCGCCAGCCGGTGACGCGGGCCTGCTTAGGGCACCGGCGCAAATGGCTCTCATTCAAAATCCCTTCTATCTGAACAAGAATTATTGACTCACGTCGGCGCTCCAAGCGGGCAAATTAACGGCTACACTCGCCGTAAGGGGAGGAGGTGCAATCCGCCACGCTGGAGCTCGGGAGAGCAGGAACGTCTCAGGGCTCGGTCCTCGTCAACGTGGCCATCGTGGGCCTTCCAAAAACTTCAAGAACAGAGAGAGGGACTACATCGCAGCCTGTACGCCGATGATGTCACGCTCTGGGTGGCCGGGGGTAGCGACGGGCATGTACAGGACACTCTACAACGGGCGATTGAGGCTGTGGAGGAGTAAGTAGGACCGAGAGGAGTTGATCCCCCGAAAAATCAGAACTGCTGATATGCCGTCCCACCAGCAGAGGACGCCAAACCGACTCGGTCACTCCAAGCACACATTCAGTTTTTCACAGGAGGTACGCAGCGTATCCCGACGGTTCAGGGTATCAGGACACTGGGCACACTATAGAAAACATGTGCGCGCTGTAGAAAAGCGTCCGCCAAACAGTCCGTTTCATCTGGCGCGTCGCCAACAGGGAGTGCGGGATGAAAGAACACAATCTAATGAGATTGGTACAAGCGAGATGAGAAGAAAATAAGCGCTATGATAAGGAGAGCGCACAAACAAGCTCTGTGTATACCTGTAACTGCGTCGAACGAACGCCTCGAAGCGTTCGGGCTCCATGACACCCTCAGTGAGCTCGTAGAAGCCCAGAGAACCATACAAGGGGAACGGCTCTCAAAGATTCAGATATGGAGGCACATTCTGGATTCCCTTAACACCAACCGCACAGGTACGCAAGGCGCAAAAGTCCCGATACCAGTCGAAATAGGGACCCACATATATACATGTCCCGCCACTCCCCAAAAACATGCATACGGAACATAAATGTGGAGCGAAGACAGACCAGAGCCAGGGCTCCGCACGAAAGATACGCGAAATCCGAAAACGTGATGTATAGATGGTGTTCACTGAAAAGTTTAGCTGTCAATTTCTTCGCTTGGCAACACTCGAAACGGCCACAGACATTGATTGATTGTGGGGGTTTAACGCGCCGACGCAACGGAGGCGATGAGGCGCGCCGTAGTAAAGGGCTCCGGATTAATTTCGACCACCTGGGGATCTTTAACGTGCGCCGAAATCTCGCACACACGGGCATTTTTGCTTTTCGCCTCCATCGGAAAAGCGGCCGCCGCGGCCGGGAATCAAACCCGCGACCTCGTGCTCAGCAGCGCAACGCCTTAGCCACTGAGCCACCGCGGCGGGTGGCCACAGACATGGCCGAAGCGCCACGGACATGGCGCGGCTTGTGCCACTGCGCCCTCACGCCGGAAAAAAAAAAAAAAAAGAAGAAAACGTTGGTGGGTCCGGTGGCGTGCGTCGTCTGCTCCTTTTCAACCCGATTCTTAACGGTGCACGGTGTCGACAGAGATGTTACACGGACAAGTACCGCCATCCCGCGGAGCCCGACGTAACCAGTGACTGAGCACTCACATGGTTGCCTGCAAGCGTGCCTCGCCAGTGAATACATGTATTGTCTGTACATGGACGCCGCGGTTCTATCACCTGAGGCTCGGTGCAGACGACGGAACTGGAGGTTGGCGAGGAGGCGGTTATTGACCTGGCAGTGATCGCGTCCCCCAAGACTAAAGTTATAGTGATCGACTCCAAGTCGGTCATAGAGCAGTGGGAGACCGCGCTACTTAGCTCCGACCCGGGTATGTAGACCCAGCTCGTCCAGATGGCCACGACCGCCGCCAGTGACTAAGGCCCCTGACAAATCAATGGCTAAGCGATAAATCTGGGAAGTGGGGGGGGGGAGGGATAAAAGTTGATCGAAGAATCAGTCAATCAATCGACGAGGCGCAAGTTGAGGCGGCAAGGGCGGCTGCTGCCGTTTTGTGGCAGCGGCTCATTTATGCCCATTCGCGTTACTGATAACTGCCGATAACGGTGCTAGCGCCATTTTCATCTGAGTGCGGAACTTGTGAAATAGGCGTCGGTGGGGGCGGGAGGAGCGGCGGGAAAGGGGTGCCGAGTAAAACAGCTTCACCGGAATGAATACGGGGAGGTTATAGCCATATTGTCACGAAGCCAAAGATGACGCAGTTGGCTTGAAGGAAAAACAAGTTTATTGGAGCGAACTTGTGCTCCCCTAACAACTAAAAAAAATACATAGGCGGCGAAGCAGCAGTCAACAAAGTGACGCGCGCAGGTGAGTGTCGGTAAATAGAATGCCGTGCATGGCGTCTGCTCTGCGGGCATTTATCTTTCGGCGCGGGTGTTTCTCGAACCGTCGAATTACATCGAAAACACTCTCGATAAAAGAAGACTATTCTAAACTAGTGACTTTAGGGCGGAACCATCTCCCTGTCACATAAGGTAATCCGTGGCGCATAAGAAAGAAAGATAGGAACATGCTCTTCACTCGGGACACAGATTCACAGCCCGGCGCAGCCGGGCGATAAAAGCAAAAACATAAGCAAACCCAATGCATGGTTCGCGGCAATATACAGGTTCGCTGTAGCAGTGTGCTGTTGTTTGACGAAGCATCTTCTACTGCCGCAAATTTGAATAGAGGATCAGCCATCACTACAGTAGCTGACTGGGTTAATTTGGAGGAGAATGAAGGGCGAAGCAGATGAGTGGGAAACGACGCGTCTGCGCACGCGTCTTTAGCTCCAGAAACCGGTTTGGATGCCGCGGTAGGCTCCGCGTTCTTCGTGCGCGTCAAACCTGCTAGATACTTTATCGCGCCGATAGAGCCGATCAAGGGTTTTAAAGAAAAGCTTTTTACCTCTACCCCCAAGGGTTCTTTCGCGACCGTTGGTGTCGCCAGAAAACTCCAGCGAACAAATAAAATAATTTACTGGCACCGCCGGGAATCGAACCTGGAACTAATAGACTAACAAGGCGAAAGTCCGTTGTCTTACCGATTTAGCTACGAGCCCACGCGAAGACTAGGGAGACAGGTGGTGTACTCACTAAGCACATCTACGGGTTTACCCCCATTGTTCTCGCTGAATGCCACGTGAAGGCGTCACGCGACCACTCACGCCCGTCTAGCGGCCTTGTGCGCACATTGCTCATCTGCTAAGAGTTACAAAAATTAAAGGAAGCTCACACCAATGCATGACATCTCACTTCTAGTCCGCCAATGTGCTATAAAGCCTGTGGCCTCCAGTGTTCACGTAAACAATCACAGCTCCTTGTCGTCCGCCCTCACGCCTAACCAAGGAATACATTCAAATACTCCTTGATGGCCCGGCCTTCACTCCAAACCCCACCATCAAGATCCTGGGCCTACATTTCCAGGCCAACACCAAGAGTGACGTCTCCTTGCAGCGCCTCAAAAACAGCATTAATCTAATCATACACATGATCAGTCGAGTTGCCACCAAGAAGCGAGGCCTAAAAGAATCGGGTACCTTTCGATTAATTGAAGCTTTTGTCCTCTCGAGAGTTACTTACGACAAACCCCTATCTTCTTCTCGACAAGGAAGACATAGAGATTCTTTATATAATGATTAGAAAGGCGGTCGAGCAGGCCATTGGTCTTATCATTAGTGCGTACACAGAGGCTGCTTAGCACGGGGCTCCACAACACGGTGGAAGAGCTGATAGGAGGCCATCTTTCTAACCAAAAGGTCCGACTCAGAACTGCGATGGGTAACCGCATGCTTCACCAGATTGGCTGGGCAGCCCAGAATGTCACTCAGCTTGACGTACTCCCAGACTCTTGGCGATAAAACTGAAGATGCTCCCTTTGCTTAGAAATATGAACCCCTCACATGACGAGGGTCACCGAAAAGCACGGGCTCAAGCGCTAAACACCACCCTCGGTGGGGATCATGCAGTTATCTACACAGATGCCTCCAAACATCGGGGGCAGCAATACGCCATCATCGTGACTTCCTCCAGAACCAACCTCCTTGCGTGTACCTCGCTTAGGATCCAAGAAATAACGGCAGCAGAAGAGGCAGTCATCACCTTGGCTCTCGCTCAACCAGGGGTTCGGAGGGTAGTCAACGATTCCCAGCAAGCCTACTGGAATTAGCAGTAGGGTTGGGTGTCCTGACCTGCACTGCGCGTGCTAAAAAAAAACACTCCCCAAACGGTTCCATTCAGCTCATCTGGACACCCCCTCACGCTTCAATGGAGGGCAACAAATACGCCCACCCAACAAGCCTGCGCTTTTACCTCCCGTTCTATGGAGCTGCACGAGGACAGTCACCCGCGTGTCACGTTCAGGGAGATAACCCAGCATTATCACCTTCTGAGGCAGACCGTACCTTCGCCTTACCCGGACCTTTTCAGAGAACAACAAAATACCCTAAGGCTCATACAATCCGGGCTCCTTCTCACAGCTAGCCTACGCGCCTTCTTTGAATGTATCCGAATTGCTTCGACGCTGAATGTAAATTTTGCTCAGAAGAAGGAACACTCCGCCCCGTAATCGGAGTGTGCGACTTCAGCCCTAAGCACCCTCCTCTCTTTCCATCAACTACCAAACAAGAGCAATTGGAGATGCGGCTGTCCAGGCCCTCTCTACCTACCCAGCTTCAGCGGGTGGACAGAACACAGGCTGCGCGGACTGCATATGGGCCCTACAGAAGGAGGAATAACTCCCCAGGGCTGCACTCTGGGCCGCCAAGAAATAACAGAAGTATTTCTTCTTCCTCCTCCTGCTTCTCTGCCGCAAATCTCGTCGCCTCCGTCAGCGGCGCAGAGACGGAGAAGACAGATCGTCTAACACCGGGTTGTCGCTTACTTTAATTTTATAAAAAAAAAGTTTCCACTCTGGCGCTACACCAATACAACTCAACCAAACACCGTTCATGCTTCATGCATTGATTTAACCTTAACCAGAATATACCTTTGAAGTAATAAATGGTGTGGTTAAGTGCATTTCACTTCTCTCTGGTTTTGCTATTTGTAGAGCGATGTGAGTGAATTTAAGTGACGTCGCATGGGTAATCGTAATAGGTGCCGTTTACAGCTTTGCTTTCCAACCACATTCACGGGGTGGATTGGCGCGATTTTTTTCTTGCACACTCAGTTTTCACCGGTGGCGTCTTAGGGGATCAGACGGGTCGACGAATTCTACAGCAAAGCAACCTTTACGAACACTGCTGGCACTGTAGGCAGGGAACAAATGCAATCGAAGGCAGAACACTAATGACTACAAACATGTGGGTCTTCAACGTTCACTTAAAATGTGCAAATGAATGAGATACGATAAACCAGGTGTTTTCGTTCACAACAATGATACTTCACTGCGTGGAACTAATTATAATTACAACGCAAGAGCCTCTGGCCCTAGCTATAAAAGCAAGTTCACAGAACTCTTCGAATGTAGTCACCCGGTGCCGGAAATCGTGCTTACTCATAATGTTTACGGTTCCTCTTCAGACGTGGGTGTCCATAAATTTCTTGCCTTAGAAGTAATTTACGGGTTGATCCCGATGTTGTTCCCCGAGCGTTTACCTGTAACTTTGTCTTGACGCAGTGTCGAATACAACAACAGCGACCCAATATTCGCCAGAAGCGAAGCGTAATCCGTCCTATAGTTAATAGGCAGTTTTAGCATATCGTTACCGTGTTTACGTTACCGTTTACCGTATTTGCGGGAGTAGGCTTCGCAGCGCGAGAGTTACCGCGAACGGTAACGTACCGGCACAGGCTTCACCGTCGCCAGCGCTTCCGGTAACACGGTAAACGGTAACGCAAACACGGTAACGATATGCTAAAACTGCCTAATGATGGAATGCGTGCGTTCTCCCGACGGGAGTCCTCTTTGCCACGACTCTTCGAGTAGCCGACGCAACCTCGTAACGTTCAGCAGGCTTCGCCCGCCGGGTGGAGTCGACTGCGACGGTTGGGATTCTTATGATTGCTTTGCGGCGGCCGCCGGCTGGGCCGCGCCCGCTTTCCTTCCGTCTTTTTGCTTTTTTGCTTTGTTTGCCGTCGGGGGGCCTGCCGTCATGTTGCTCGTGTTTTCGGCTCGCGTTGCACAATCTTTGGGCGCCGCGCTCGCGTCATGCTCGCGCGGGCTTGTGACAACTGCGCAGTTTTTTCGTTATCTTCCTATATAAGTGCCCGCCTATCCAAGTACAGCGCACTGTAAAGTACCCGCGTACTTCTGCAATTTCTGCATAGTCTGTCGGGAAATGTTGTTACCGATAGGGATAAGGTTTATGGCTTCCATCTATCCGGAGCCAGATTGAAACAGCTCCTAAACATCATGCGCACACGAAGAAAGCTCTTTCGCCCGATAGCAAGTGCAGGAAAATACGTTTCATAACACTAAAGAATATTTGAGTAATTAGTCATGACTGAATTCCTACGAACTGGAAAGCTGCACGCTTTTAGTCGCAAGAAGGGACTGAACCGCCGAACGAAATAGTAAATCATGCGGCAGAAATAGCAGCGATGCTAATAGAAATGATCGGCGCAGAATTTTCAGTCATCTGAGCTCGCCAAGTCAGTGAACGCGTTCTAAGTAATCCGCTTTGTCTGTGCGGGCCTGCGCGTGTGTGCGCGCGCTTATCGCTATAGAGCAACGTGATCACGTACTTATCCCATTGGGTGCGTGTTTCACGACAAGTGCGCTTTATTCCTTCTTGCAGTGGGATTTCTCTGCCACGTGTATGTTTTCCTAGAACGGTGATGAGACCCTACATTCGCTACCACTTCGGCAGCAAACCTGGGTGTTAGCATTCAATACGACGACGTTCCGTGAAGCAGCACTATCTGTTGAGCTGCAGTTGGACACGTCAGACCGGCTTATCGGCCTGCAAACGGCTTCAAATTTCACTCGATACAGTTTGTGCCAGCGAAACTAGCAGGGGCAACTAAAAAAGCTAATTGAAGGCTAAAAAAAAAAAAAAAAACGATTCCCACCCTCGGACGGTGAACTTGGTAAGCATCGGTCTTATCGTGAAACACAAATCCAAAGCAATGGATGTTTTCAAGCTAAAGTGGCCCGTGGCCCCATCCCCGAAGCGTTATTTTCAGCGAGTGGCTTTTGCGAAACGCGTAAAGGTTAAACGGCAGTTCGTAACGTGATGCTAAACTTGCCAGTGCTCCTGAAAGGATTTCAGTTAACTGTTTGTATTTATTTTTGCTTGCGCTGGCTCTTGCTAGCACTTGCTATTCTCGAATGGTTGTATTTCGGCGGCCGTGAAAAGAAGAAGTAAGTTGGGCTTCGCGTGATGGAAACGTGAAACGCAGTACAAGTTTCCCGTCCCGCAAAAAGAACGCCAAGCGCTTCCTCACAGAACAACTGTAGCCAGAGGGGGAAAATACAAGGGCCATTGACTCGCGACCGATAATGACACAGCTGTAATAAAGCAAAAACAAACAAAAAGACACGCGCTAGTCAGTTTTCAATATCGTGCTCTGAAGGTGTGCGGGGTTAATAAACGTAACTAAAGCCACGCTTTTGTACCTGCCCAGAGGCCAGGCTAACATCGCCGGTGCTTTGAGATCATGATAATTGATGATCCTGGGGTTTAGCGCGCTGAGGTTACACCTGGGATATGAACCGCGCCGTAGTGGAGGGCTCCGGGTTAATTTTGACCACCCGGGGGAATTTAACGTGCGCCGAAATCTCGACACACGCGCGTTTTCACTTTTCGCCTCCACCTGAAAAGCGGCCACTGCGGCTGGGATCGAACCCGCGTCCTTGGGCTGAGCTCAGTACAACGCCTTAGCCACTGAGCCACCGCGGCGGGCGATGCTTTGCCATGCGTAAGCAGGAGTACTTACAGGGGACAACAAATTATTTCATGATCGAGATGGTCAGAAAAGATGTGCACGGTTCGTCCTTTGTCGGGCGGATTCCCCGAAAAATAAACGCATCTGCATTGTTCTCTGAGCACTATGACTACGCAGGGGTTGTGTCTGTGGGAGAGAAGGAGCGTCTTTCGGCGTGAGGTGCTCGGGTGTTCATCCACCCTCCTGCAGTCAGTGGGGAGCGGGATCATGGTCCGGTCTCTTACGTTGACGAGGATGTGATCCGGCTGCTAATGGGAGACGGCGCTCTTTCGCCATCCTGCTGCTTCGCGGGGTGCAGGCAGACGTGCACGCAGTCCCAGGCCCAGACCACTGACAAATGGCGCATGCGAATGTTACACAATAAGCTGTCTGCGCTCCGTCAGAGTGGAGATTAAGTCGGCTGCTTCTACGTGGGGCAGTGGCCACTGAAGTTTGTCGAGGAGGTTGCTTACGGAAGGTACGCGACTATAGCGGGCGGACTATATGAGTGTCTTTATCCCCGCTACGCTGAAGTGGCTTGACGGGCGTTCTATCGCCTATAGTAGCGTGTGTGCAGTAATTTCAAAGGGGCCTAGTAACCCTCGCCGCCCCGCGACCAGTGTCTCACCCCCTTATACGTGTATTGTAGGAGGCTCTAGAGAACATGGGACAATTAATGTCTTCATCGCATGTCAGCGGTGCCTCTTTGCCAGTGTTGCTAAACACGACGGCGCTACCTACGAAGATCCTTTCCACTGCAACAGAGCTTTCGCAGACGCGATGCGTGCATCCACTGGGCAGGTAGAAACGGCCATTAGTGCCGCCAGAGGACGCATTCTTCTTCTAACGCTGTTAGTAGATAGAACGCACGTTCGAGACTAAATTGCAGCTTCCCGGCTCTTTCGCCCTTGTTTCTTAGTGCTATGTAAAGTATACTTTCGCGCAGCTGTTATTGAAGGTTGAGCTTTGTTTGTGTGCAATATCATGTTTCGGAAGTGGCGTGCTTATGTCAGAGATGTAGCAAGTGGGTAGCAGGTTTTGGAGACTAATCACAGAAGAATGTCTAGACTCTTGTACAAAGGGTTTTTGCAGCCTTGCGCTAGCGAAAGATCGTATTTCTGAAAATATTTCGACTACGTTTCTGGATGGCTCACGCACTGAGCTCACGCACTGAGCTCACGCTCTGAGCTCTGGATGGCTCACGCTCCCTTGCATGAGAGGGGTTCGCCTCGCAAACCTCGCTACGTCCAACATGTTTTCTAACATTTATTCGGAGCGAGCGGATGTCGCGTAACACAGACGGGCGGAAATAGGACAGTGAATTGGGCGAGCGGCTCATGGTTTCTCATTAAACAGCGCCAAGGCACAAGAGTCGAGAAAAAGAAACTGCCATGACGCTTATTTTTGTTGTCTCCTTTTCCTGGGTGCTGTTAGATATACCACGGGCAGAGATTGCTGAAGTGTTGCCATTGTGTGTAGAAGATTCCGCTGCAGTGCATTCTGGAATAACTGAGGGGCGCAGGGCCCGTTTAATTGACATATCTCCAGCAATATATAAAGCCGGTTTTTGTAACAGGCCGCACAAATAAAGAAACAACAGGAACCTGTCCAAAATGACCTATCAGGGCGTGGGGTGTTTTGCTGGTGGATTCAGAGTGGAGGCTGTGTGTAAGACTCCGTAGTTTCACAAATTCCTTAAATTTCATAATCGAAAGTGCGAACGCCGGTAGGGGCCGTGACCGGGCAGAAGGCGCGTTCCAAGGAAATCAATAGTGACGTTTAACGTGCCGAGAAATTAACTCTGTCATACTAAACCATCGTCACAAACTCCCGTACAAACGGTCAACCTTTGGTTTGGACCTCCATCTGAAAACAGGCGGAGTATGGAACCCGGGACCTCAGCAGCAGAAGCCACTGAGTCACCGCGGCATGTCGCTTCCCGATGGTCTAGACCGCGTACCGGGCTATATGGACACTGTTGCGTACGCCGCTGGAATCCGCGAGGCTCCCGGCAGGATCTTCCTCTTGTGGGGTTGTGTGTGGCCACCGCCCGACGCCCCGGTGGCGCCCGTTTGATGGGCGTCGTCCGTAGTAATGGTGATCGATCTGTACAGCGGGCCCGTCTGTCTGCGGCGTCCAAAACGATGGCACACAGACGCCAGCGCTGCGCGATTGCGAAGTGCACCGTGGACTGCGCCCGGACCGATTCGACGCACGTCCTTTGTCGCAGCGCGACTTCTTCGGCCTTTTCGCAGCCAGGCAGACACCGCGTGGCGCACGTCGTATGTCAGTCGACGGGCATTTGCTCAGTTTTCTCCCTTCGCCTCTGTATCCCTCTCGTGCGATTGTGCCGTTGTGTGTGTTCACTCTGTGACGTCACGCGGCTCCGTCTGAAACGAGATTTACGGCTTTCGCCTGGTTTCTGTATGACGTTACTGTCGACTTTTCTTTTCTTAGAAGATGGTTTTGTTCCTGAATTTATTTGCTGCAGTTCTGTATCCCATATGTGAGTGCGTACGTATTCGCTGTTCCTGTTCCGACGTGCCCACTCTGAAGCCGCGCACGCAGCCTTTCCCTTTTTGTGCGTGGGTTTCTTTAGCATTTCTTTATCCCGCAACCCGCTGTTGCTGCATTCTTGGGACAAAGCGCGCCGGGCAGAGTTGCACTGATATGCGCTTCGTAGCGTAGAAATTTCGTTCTACATCTCACCGTACCGTGGGTGAGGTGTCAAGGAACAAGTCATCGTTACCATGTGATGGTCTGTTCCAACCACGTTCAACCGGAGTATCCCGAACGACGTTTGAACGTGTATTTTAAAATATAGAGAAAAAAAAACGTCTGTTTAATCTCTTCTCAAGTGCACATGGGGAGCTACTCAGCGGGCTCTGTCTTTTACTACGATTAGCTTTGCTGAGTATAGTTGAAATCGAGTTGCTTAACCGCGCATGAAAGAAACACCTTTTGCGTAATTTCCATTCGTCAGAGTAAAGCATCGCAGTACAGTTGATACGGGTAAACGTCTAGGGTGCGGTAGGGCGAAACCGCGGCTTTATTGAGAACCATATCTTAACGGGCTTCGTGTTTGCTCGAGCGAAAGTAATCCTTGTTCACTATTACCCTCATCCGTACGACCAATAGAAAACAGGAGATAGTGTACGTAGTAAGCTGGTCGAGTTGGCTAGGAGCGGTAACTATTCCCCTGTCTGTATCAGTGGCGGTGGACGCGTGCAGACAGGTTCAACAATAAACTGAAATCGTTTGACGTGCGACGTAATTGAGCACGCTGGGATTCGCGAGCACAGCGGATAACATGAGGTCAAGACGACGCGCAGCTTCGCTTGCTCTGGGAACAGCTTCGGGCAGCTGTGTACTCTCCAGCTTTGTCGCCTTCACATTCTCGCAGAAGCTACGCCGGGAAAAGATACAGGCAATACTTTACGGACACGACGAGGGGAAGAATGAGCGTGGCAGCCTGATTGGGGTGCCGCACTCGCCGAAAGTGCGTCTTTTGGGCGCGTGTAGCGCCAGAGGGCTCAGGGCGAAGTCACGAACTGTCAGCGGCTTCAACGCCGCTCTGGGACCCGATTTCCACGTCTGCATGCGCTCGACGATTAACTTCGTTCAGTAGCGTGCTTTGCTGTATTACAGCGGAGCTGTGTACGTCATCCTTCTGGTCATCCTTCTTCAGAGAGTGGAAGGGCACTTATTTTCTTTTCTTGGCCTTTTAAAGGCTGAAGCCTTGAACGGTAATTTGGCAAAATTTCTCTTTAGTTTGTGTTTTGAGGTTTTTTTTAAGCCACCCGAAAGACATGCGTTCGTGAGACGTCCGTCCGCGGAAGTCGTGTCCGTCAACTATCCACCCACCGCGTGGAGCTCGTGTTGGGTGCATAGCGTGGTAATTGAAGATAATGCTCATAATAAAAAAAGGCATTTAAAGCGCAAAGCGGAGTTGAAGGAAAGCGCTTGCCTCAATTATGGCCTATGTTAGGTTTTCTTTCTGAATACGGGGGTTGATACCACGTGACAGCGGTGACACGGGCCCACACTCACCTTGTAAGCGCTTTATATGTGTAGTGTGACGTGTTTCATTTTTTTTTTTGCTTTCTTAATGACACGAAGTTTAAATGTACGGAATTGTTTGGCAAGCTTACCTACTGCTTCAAGGCGGGCGGGGCTTCCTTCAGTACCACGCATTTATCACACAAAGAGACCGAGGCGGCTATGAAGCGTCCTTCGAAACGACCTGCTTGATAATAGCCATCGCAGCCATCGCTTCACATCTGTTTGTGAGGCGCCGCATACCGTTAGTCACTGCTCAGTTTTTTATGGTTTCTTGAGCTCTGCCACCCAGCAGCCCTGGTTCTGTGATCGGCCAATACAAAACAGAGTCAAGATCGAGGTGTTCCTTGCCATCTGTCTTGTAAAGCGTATTGCTGAAGCACATTGTGCCGAGAACTTATGTGCCTCCAAGTGCGTCGTAAGACAGCCGATGGAATCGGCTATCCCAGCCGGGTAATTTGCTCCTCAAGAAATCAACCCCAAAAGTCTACCGACGTAGATGACAACACAAATTTCCTGAAACGAGTCGACCGAGTGGCAGCGAAGCGCGGTAAGTCTTCGATGAGTAGGAGGAGAAGGCCCCCACGGCGGCTTTTGTTTAAAACGTTCCCCGTTGGAGTTGCTCCTGGCCTGACTGTCGGAACAAAGCATGCGCGCAGAAGGGCCCTCCGCAACGGCGTTGAGACGGCCACGTCAGTTTCGAAAGGAGGGAAGCCGTTCGCTCGTACACTACCCTTTATTAGGCGTGAGTCACGTTCGCGAGAAACAGCCAGGAGACAAATGGGCTCGCCTTTTTTGCTTGTTTCTGGGCAAGGAAGCAGCAGCAGCACCTGTGGCAGCTGTAACCTGGCCATTCGTGCGGCTACTGCCTGCTGCAGCCGGTGTCGGCCGATGTGCGTACGGCTTACTTATCGTTGTAGCAGGTTGTACGCTCTCGGCGCACAGATTCGGCGAACTGCGTGGCAGCGGTGTGTTTGTGGAAGGTCTTTTTTATTTTTATTTTTTCATTCTGGCCTTTTCATTTCTAGTCCACGCGTTCGGGCATCGACCGGTGAGTGGTTTTCATCACTGCAAGACCTGTCTATGCCTGCGCTCATCGATTAGCTCAGCAATCCAAATTCTTGACAACTCCGCATGGCTCTGGCCAGAAATTGATTGGTCTGGGCTTCAGTGACGTGGAAAATATTCCCATACTGCATCCGTATAACTGAAAGTGTGGTTAGAGCGGCGTGTACACGTAAAACGTGGTAGGAGTTACCTGAGCCATAAGAATTTTTTATGTGGTGTCGACAGGCAGGGCGGTTCGTTGCCCTCTTTGCCCGTTAGTCGTGTAGATAAATTAAGGGCGGGTGTCGACGGGGAGCAGTGTATCGTTGTGCGTTTCACTGCCCGTTTGGCTCACATCATACGGGTCCGCGTTCTCTTGTTCCCCGGCTTGCAATGCTCACTCGGATTTATGAGAATTTCAGTGCGTATGTTCCGTACCATAATGCTCACTTGCCCGGTGTCACTGCGGGGTTGTTGCTTTCTGGTCGAAAACGTCAACTAATCGCGTCCTCAAATAAATTTAAACTTCGTGTGGGCTCTTACCAACGAAAGGAACCACTAAGCGAGAGTGGTCGGTTCGATTAAAAAAAAAAAAAAACTCCAAGGTCGATCTGTTGCACATCCTTTGTTGGTGCGTAAGCATGAATATGCCCATCTGTACGAGAGGTTGCAACGACACGTGAGCCACGCGGCGTCGTGCACGCACATACACCACGGCTTACAAGATCAGCTCCGTCGGCACGCCGTTTCTAATCGCGGGGGCCGCGCGCATGCGCACGAACACGCACGCATCACGACGGCTTCGCAGTCAAAGTTTATTGACCATATTCAAAGCATATGTCCCTTTAACGTGGGTGAGTTCGCTGATAGAGCGGTTAAACATATTTAATAAGCAGCGTAGTTAAAGCAGGTCAGTCGTTTTGTGCGGTTCGTATATTGTGTAGTTATTTTGTTTTTAATTATTTTCTTGCTGCAGAAGCGTATCTCCACTTTTGAATTTACAGCACGAATTGTGCATTATCTCTAGCAGGGGTGGCCATAGGTTGAACGATACAAATAAATAGGGAAATTCGCTTGACTGCCCGGGCTGAAAAAAAAAAAAAAATTCAAGAGGTTGTATTATGGAAATTTGGACAATAAGTAACGTTTGATGTCGCTTATGGTGGAAAACTCGCACTCAGGTGGTATCGCTCGTCTTCTATGAGAAGAAACAAGATAAACCGTGCATTTCACACGCCTGGCTATTAACTTGAAGGCTTGCCGGCGGGAACAACGGGAGGATTACGCAATGTAGGGCGCAACTTGCATTCGCTGCCCGAGGAGCCCGCCTCCCCAGGGACGGTCAAGTGGGAGAGGGGATGACAGGGATATAGACAGGAGATATAGAGGAGAGGAGGGAATAAAACTAAGATAAAAAGAGACCTCCCCCCACAAGCACACACGCACGCACACACGCACGCAAAAGAGGAGTTAAAAAAGCGATCTAGTCAAGCGACGCGTTCTCATAACTTTGCGCCAGCCGGCATGCTGTCTCCGACAATGCAGACTGAAGCAGATGCATTGCGTGCTTTTCGAACACGAAAGAAGGTTGCGAAACATCTCTTGGACGTTTTATCACGCGGACTACGCACGACACATCCTGTGGTACCATCGCCTCCGCCACGATAGCGCAGGAAAGGAGTCTTTTTTTTTTTTTTTTTTTTTTTTTGCCAGTTTGCTGTTGTCTCATTTCACTCATGCCTCAACACCACCTCGCCTTGCGTTTTTTTTTCTCATTAGTCGTTCATGGTTACTGGTGCAGAGGCGGGTGACAAGCGTTGCCAGTATTCTTCAGTTCCATCAGAAAACATTCATCCATCCTACTTCAGTGGATATTATTATGTTGGGGCATTGATGATGATCATAATGATGATGATGGTGACAGTATTTATAGGTAGATGGAGGGCCTCTAGGCCGTTAGGGCGAAAGAGGGAGGGGGAGCGATTATCCTTTGGGGAAATCGGGTGTGTCAAAGAACGGAAGCGCTAAGACAACTACGACATGCGAGTAGATGCACGCAAGGCGCTATTGTGCGTGGCTACTCGCTTGTCCTTGTTGTCTTAACGCTTCCATTCTTTTCCATGTCCTACCAAGACCAAACCAGCACTCAGGTGGGTCAGTTGAAGAAGTGACGCAGCTCACTCTCGACATACGGGGGCCCAGCAAAAGAGGACATACCCTGTCTTACACGACGCGATCGTACCAAGTCACTCGTAATAGCATTGTGGCGCTCCCTCTCAACCCCCACCCCGGCACTTCACTGTAAAATCCGCCTTACGATGGCCCTGTGGGGCGTTAAAACGCAGGTTTTGTTTCTTGCTAAGGTATAAAAGGAAATTTCGTAGCTGAAATCAATTTGCATTATTACAGCTGAAGACAATCGAAGTCTGAACAAAATGGTACAGAAATTGTGAGAATTGTTTACTAATGCGTAATCTAGCTTTCCATATTCTCTGTTATGCGTCGATTTCCTTTAAAGTCGGCTTCGCTAACCTGCACAGGTGACTTGGTGGGAAGAAATCGTACCTGAGCACGTAAAGTCTCATTTTTTCTATGGAGTGCGCATCACTACTATACTAGATGCATTGCTAGCGTATCGTGTCACTCTTTTTTTTAATTGTTCCTTATCAATTCTGCAGCTACCAATCACCTACTTTTACACCATTACAACGATTGCATGTGTCAATTTCAACCATTATGCGTTTATTTGGCAGTCATAAGACGTCGCGCAAATTCGGGTCGCAGACAGATTTTCCGGAGTACTTAGCAAACAAAGCCTCGACAGGAAAACGTTTTGGGCATAGTCAGTTCCTTGCTTTAAGCGATCTCCTCTTTCAGGCAGAGTACGTGCACAGCCACGTGCCGGCGCCTTTTCCCCTCTTTTTGGCTAAATTTTCTGGTTTGTTTTCGAGCATCGAAAGCTCCGTCTTTCCGGAGCAAAGTCTAAATTGCGCTGTACAAAATTAAAAAAGAGAGGAAGGAAGAATAAAGGAAGTGCCTTTTGTTTTCTGTGATTTGGGCGCTCGTTGAATAGTCGCGGCTATATGCGGTCGAAACCAGTAGTGGGCCATCGGAGCGCATGTCCTCGTATAGCCCCACTTTGCGCCGCAAAGTCCGCCGTTCTCGCTCTTGGCGACCGAGTCGTTTCCGCGCCCCGAGAGCCAATCAAGTGGGAAGTGACCCGCCCATTAATGGCCGCCGGGAGCCCCAAGGGCAGGCCTCGCCCGCGCCGTCAGAGCCCGGGTTCTAATGACGTCACGTTGGCCGCCGCTAAGGAGCCTCCGTCGGTGTCGTCGTCGATTCATTCGCGGTTGTGTACGGAGCAGATGCCACGCCGCTCAGGCGAGGCAACTCGCGCCCACTCTGCCGCCGTCGCTGCCCCGCGTGCTCTCCGGTCGTCGTACGTGTGCGAGCCCCGACCCCGGGATTTGCCATACGGTCCACGGACATCCTACCTCTTAGTTGTCACCTCGGGTTGTTGTGCTTTTTTATTGCCGTTCCTAAGCGGCAAGCCACGTGCATTTTCTCTTTCATCGGTCTGCAGGTTAAGCTGGTTCCCTCGGCGTGTCATTGTCCTGTTGCTCGAACCGCGTGTTACGCATGAAAAGAGAGTTCAGCCGCATCTCTTGATTTTCACGGCGAAGCTGGTCTTAAACTGTTTCGAATTTCGGGAAATCCGAGCCACGATTTTTCTTGCTGTGCGTCCGTTGTGTAAATGAGATAAAAATAAAAAAAAATGTTGTGCTTATATTCTAGCAGCAGTTTCTGCTATTCTGGGTGCGCTTCTCAGCACCTGCCTAGTGCATGCGAAATTAGTTACGTTTGCCGTAGGGCTGCCCCACGTACGGTATTTAGTTTTAGCTACTCACCATTCTATGGTACTGCGAACAAGGCAGCCCTCAAAGTATTTTAACCTTCGGTTGTTGACTACAGTTATCTAGGCTTTTCACCGCCCTGCCGTTGACTGTACGTGTTGGGAGATTTCAGTTGTCGTTGCCCCTAGTGACGTCCTCCTTGTTCTGTATTTGCAGTGGTCAGCGATGGACGTCTTCGAGAGTCGCCTTGTGGGACATCGCCGCCGCCACTGAAGTGCACGCCGGCAGCCGAACGTTGAACTGAGTGAGTGCCGGGCATTCCTCTGGACGCGAGCCCCAGATGCACGTGGGAACCCCTCTAGATCGTGCCTGCCGGAGTCTAAGAAACCGAGGGCCGTTATCTGACAAGCCTCGCAATTCGCTGGGCCTGATGTGTCGTCTCTTAGTTGCCTGACTATCTGGCCTGCCAGCTTACGTATACCGACTCTGCCGATTTAACGTTTCTCCCCACTTATTCCACGTCTGCTTAATTACATTTTATTACGTTTATCCAAGCAGAAGAGTTATCCGTGCGTTCATTGTTTCTCCGTTCGTAGCTTTGTGGGGCAGTCGGACAGCTACTGTGATAGGGATGACAGCCATGTGAACAACTTATAGACTTCTGGCCGCGATACCTTGAGGGTCAAGAGTTTGCGTCAAGTGCCAGTAGCCGAAGAATGATTTTAATTCCGGTTTGTTCTTACTATCCTTATTCGAATATTGTGCTCATGTTGTGCTTCTTCGCATATAACTGAATCCGGTATTTTTCCGAGATAGGGGCGGAGGATAAACAACTTGCTAGAACTGATGGTGTCGGTTATAATAATAGCGTCTTTTCTAATTTTACCAAAACGGGCTGTTTTGACATCGATAAATTTACCTACCACACACGGAATACGTGACACTTCTAGGAAAGGTTCCCGTGGGTTTCTCCGAAGTTGCGTTTAGAGACCACCGACAAGTGCGCGACGTCAGTGCATGGAAATATATCGATGTTCTGTCTCAGTTGAGCAATGTTAATTGATACTGGTTGTTGTCACGTAGATCGGAGGAGGAATTTCGTACGACCATCAAGCAGTGCCAAGTTAGGAAGCTTAATAAAGTATGCGGGACACAAGTGGCGCCGTGAAAGTACTGGTTACTGCAAACGTTAATATGACTACAAAGAACGTTAGACTTCACCAAGACGCATAAATAGTGTTGTCCGCATTATTTGATGTATGACCAATAAAGAGAAGGATTGGCGCGGTCTTATGGTTATTAGATTTGTAGATGTGCCTCTTTCAAATTTATAATGTACCATATTTTTTGTGGTGTCCATCTTTATAAAAGCAATTTCTTCACAAATGTTCTACAAGCAATCGGTTCTACAAGCATCATTTTCAGAATAACTTATTCTGGCGCTAAATAATCGCACTTTGGGTGAACTGTAGTACTCTGCGGCTCAGATGATGAATTTCAACCTGCGTAACCTTATCATAATTCCGAGAGAGAGCTTTATTTCAAATGCTTTGAGACATTCGGTTTGTCGTAAGCGCCGCAACCGGCCTAAACTGAACGAATACCGTGGGTATTTCTAGAGACTACAAGGGGAATAAGCTTCCAGACACATCGCCGTATTTTATACTGCTCTCCTTCAAATTCTTAAATAGGGGCGTCGGCACCAAGAAGGACAGTTCATATATTATATGATGGCAAATCCACTGCTCTGAGCACCGCCCGCGCTTGAACACACTGGGTTGAACGTTCCTTTGGTACCGGGCCACCGGCATAGGATGTGCACGCGAGAGATGGTCAGGATAAGGGGAATGAAAATACACAGCAAAAATATAGCGCAAGAAATGTCTTGCGGAAGCACCCCTCTGCCCTTTCGTTCCCTGCACTTAGGTGGTCTCTGCGACCGTCCTCCACGAGCCTTTCGACCTTCGGAGTGCTGCGTCGTGTCCTTCCCCTTTGCTTGCATATCCGGCTGTCTTAGCAGTTTTATTTCACTAAATGAACACTTTAATATTTGTCATTCGACTGTAGAAGATAAAAAATCCCCCCCCCCCAAAAAAAAAAAAAATCAGATAAGATCTCTCGACGAGGATGTGTCTGATTTGCACAGCTACCGGCGGAGGCCGACTATCACACACGTTAATCGGTAGAATAGCGCACTGGGGTGAGGGGCTATTATCCGCGTCAGCGTAATGTCAGTTTCAACGTCACCGCGCAAACGCGCGAAAGGCTCGTTTACTGATCACCGTTTTTTCACAAACCAAATCGTTTTCGGTAGGTGCGAGCACAACGGCGTCAACGCCCATCCACGTGCGCGCCAAAGGAGTGGGAGTAGGGTGCCCCGTATCTCATGGGGCACAAAACGGCGTCTTTACGTCTCAGCTCCTCGGGCGCGTCTAGTATCATCCGGTTACCACGGGGGTGTTGCTGCTGGCCTCTGTAGTTTTCACTTTGGCGGAGGCGGTGATCCCTCAGTACCTCGTTAGCTGCCTTCCGTGCGTCCCGAGCCCATGCCACTACGACATGTATGCCGCTTTGGGCCTGAAGCCGTCCTAACACTCTACCCCTACGCCGCTGAGGCCGAGCAGCGTAGCCGTGTTAGCAGTCGCTCAAGATGTTGTCCAGCTCGAACCTCGACGCCCAGATGATCTTGGTTGACCGAGCAGAAAAAAGCCAGGACAGCCCATAGACTTCTGGACTAGGAAGCCACCCCACAATCTAGTTTTGCTCATTAAAGTTTCCTCTCTCTCTCTCTTCTCTCTCGCTCAAGAGTATAGGAGTGTTTCCCGCGAACCAGTAGATGTCGCTAACTCGTAGGTCACGTGGGGCGCGTCTAGGCGGACACTTTTGTCAAACACGCCTGTGCCCATGCACTCATGGCACATATCCATACGGGTTATTGAGGGATATTCACGTGACCAATGTCTTACGAGGAATGTCTGGAGGGCCATTTGCTCCAGGAGCATAACCACATGGTGCACAGCCCGGTTATTGCCTTTTACCAGCAGTTACGCCTTAGTGAAAGTTCGGTCTTCGTGCAACTGTTTAGTTCTGTATAATACCTCTGTCATGCGGGGACTTTCAATCCGGGTTGAAGCGAAACGCGATTGAGGCGAAACGCGATTTTCAAGCGCGCTCAACGCACCGCGCTACACGGCACGTTTCGGTGGTAGTGGTAACACGCATTTATTTTATGTACAAGGGATACAAGGACGCCATGTTACGCTTTGGCGAATTTTGGTGTCTAGGGGAGAGGGATTAGGTAATGGGAGTTGGGGAAAAAGTAGGATAAATCCAATGGTACATCCAATTGGGTGTGGAATTAAAGGAAATGGTGAAGACCAGAGTCCTCGACGAAGTTTCGTAGAGCGACGAGCAGGCGCCGTTCTTCGCTCTGATTGGAACTGCCTGGATAAGGCTCGGTGGGATTGGCAATCCTTCGGTTTTGAAGGCTTGTTCGCGACAGTCGGCAAAACGAGGACAGTCCCACAGGATGTGTGCAATGTCATTATTGGCTGAGCACCGCGAACACTCCGGGTTATCTGGGCTGCCGAATCTTGTGGCGCGAAAGTGTGATCCTGATCGAGAAGTTGCACCGGTTGCACTCACGTACGCCAGATGGCGCTAAAAATGTACTTCGCGGTTGGCGTTTGGTAACTTTGCGCGGTCGTAGTTATACGGAACTATATAAATGTTACTGCACACTTGTTTGGGTGTAGTTAGTTGATACAATTTGTGGCGTTATTTGAAGTTGCAACCTTCAATGCCACTACTAAGCGGGGACGAGAGTATTACCGCTTCCCCCTCATGGCGCTTGGAAACCTCGATCACGCTTGAAAAACCAGGATTGAGGTCGAGCGAGATCGGGCTCGATCGCGATTGAAACTGCCGTGTAGCTGCGCCCGACCCGGATTGAGCTCGATCCGGATCGACTCAATCGCGATTGAAAGTGCCCGTGTGACAGGGGTATAAGTTCGGGTCATACGCTGTATCAGATAAAGCGTTATTTTATTTCCCATTCCCGGGAGAAGCGCTAGAAGTCCTAGCGCTAGAAGTTCTGTGTGGAATCAACGATGTGACCTGTTTGTCCGTATGTAACGCTTGATGTGTCGCACTTTCGCCGCATGTGAAGGTGCTCTTAATAAAAGTCGCTAGGGCCTCCCTACATTGCTACCGGACTCCCTGTATCGCACCTGGAAAGATGTCTACCCTGCAGTGCATCTTTGTATAGTAGTGAAGCCAACTTGAAAGGGTTCTTTGTATAGCTCCCCATAGAAATACATGACGTCTGATGAAGGTATTTAATAAAAGGTGCTTGGCCATCGTAGTTAGAAATCAAGTTTCTTATATTACCCCCTAGAAAAAGTATTCCCAACAGTGCATTTATGCATATTAGTGAAGCCGACTTTGATGGGGCTCGGTGTATAATGCTTCATTGGAATACATGGGGTTTTGCGAAGGTATTTAAAGGGACACTGAAGTGATATGTAAACATTGCGGGATTACTTGCGCAAATTGTAGTCCGAAGTCCCCAGGCCATGTTTCGACCACCCTGGGCGCGTTTACGCGATTTTATTTAGTAGAAAAATTAATTCGAAAATGCTGTCCTCCTCTCTTTACGCTCGCCCATTTTCTGCGGCGTTTTCGTGTGACGTCAGAAGGGGATAAGCTGGCAATTGGCTGCGCTCATTTCCTCCATGGCTGCGCTACTGCACGGCTCCCCGGCCTTCAGACAGAGTCAGTCGGCCCAGCGTTTCGTCCGCCGGCCGCCGACGGGTCGTCGCAATTCGTTCGCTCAGTTGAAACGAAGCCAGGACACGTTTGTGAATGGTAGAATTTGCCTTTCTTTACTTGGTTAGTTTGTACACTGTATCTAGCTCCAAGTCAAGGTCGCTTCACACAAGCGCACATGCGACGCTTCGCTGACTGGTATGCCAGTAGGTTATAAGGCCTCTTGAAGGCGGCAGAAGAGTCAGCGAAGTGAGTATAGGTACTAAGGAAATAAAATCAACTGATATTTTTACCGTACAGCGTAAAACTAGGGTGCGGGAAGCACTTTTTTGCGCTGGGCGAACAAGCACAGCGGTCAGCAGCACGACTACGCATCTGCGAACGCTTTTCCGTCTACGAAATGCAATTGCTAGACGTGAGCTAATGTGGAAACTCGGGCGACGCTTACTGCACGAGCGCAATACAACAAATAGTCACCTAAGCTGCTTGAAATGTCAAAACTGAAGAAAAGTGTAAACTGGTTGTACAATATATACACTATATTACCGACGCCAGCCGAGCCCGCTTTGTGGCCGAGCGGTCTGGGTTGCTAGGTATGCCACCGCAAGTATTTTGCAAGTCACGAGTTCGAATCCCCGCGGGTACGTGCTTTTTTTTTTTTTGTAAGTTAACATTTTCGTTTTCCGCCGATGTTTTCTATTCTGAGTTGACCTTTTTTTGGGCCGCAATTTTCATTGCTCCACGAACTAGTTCACAAAACGCGCGCAGGCTGGCACTGGCGCTGGCGAGTTCTAGTTGGCGTGCTGTTGCCATAAGCACCGACTGCTTGCAGGCAGTGGGCACAGGCCAGAATGAACAGACCCTTGGCCTGGTGCGAACACGCTTTTTACGACACAGGCATGAGGGAGGCAAGCTCCAAATATGGGGGAAAAGCGCATGACATTTGGGCGTCTGCGGGTACGCGGAGGGCGTTCATGCACTGCGTAGGTTTCGGCTAGTGAATGCTACGATTCCAATCCGTCCTAGGAGGCTTATCTTTATGCATTTTTACAGCTGACAACATTGCAGAAGCGCGGTACGATGATTACTGAGTTATTGAGAATGCCCATCCAACAACGCCAACGGTTGTGTTTTACAGAACCGAAACCGAAACCGAAACTTGTTTGGTTGCTCACCTTGGGCATCGTCCAATCACGGTGCCCGCTCCTCCTAACGTCACAGCTTTAGTTGGTGCGGCCGCCGCAAACCGCGCATGGTAGTTTTTCTTCTTTCGCGCTTTGTAAAATAATTACCGATTTGTCAACCGAATAAACGATGAAAAGTGTGCTAATTTGAGCCAGTCTACGCAGTGCAAGCAAAAACGGGAGCTTGACAAATTCACTTCAGTGTCCCTTTAAAGGGGTCATGCAGATAAAACACTTTGGCTCATTCGAAAGAGTTCCTCGCTAGAATCATACTGACACCACTTTTAAAGTAAGCTTCGCTGGAATAAGCTATTTCATTAGGGAAAAAAAGGGAATAGTCATGCGACTAACTAGCTCATTTCACGCACTAGCTGAGGCTGGAATAAGCTATTTCTTTAGGGAAAAAAGGGAATAGTCATGCGACTAACTAGCTCATTTCACGATTGGCTGAGGCTGGAAAAAGCAAACTCAAGTTAGGCAGGGCTTGCAGGCTTGCAATACGAGCTTTTTCCGCTTAAATATAATGCATATTCATTTTATAGCTGTAAGGATGGTGGCGTAAACAATGGAAGTTACGAAAGTACACGTAAGCATAGAAGTACCAGTGCGTACTGCTGTTGGTACTGCGCGCACAATGCTTGTTATACCTGCATAGCAGTCCGGTGCTTTGGGGTCGTCTCGCACGACGCTGGCCGATTGGCGAAAGCGACATTGTCTTACGGGACCCTGTTTGTCGAGCATACCCATGCTTCACAAAACTATTACTACGCACGTTAACAAGAACAAGCCAGGTGCAAATGCGGTCCTGCGGAGTATGGTGGCGCCATCTAAATGGACTAACGGTAAACAAGGCGTTGGGCAGTCCGCTTCAGACCAAACAGCGCACAAACGTTCGCTTGAAGACCCAACCCGGAGCCCTCCTCTACGGCGCGACTCATCGCCTATGTAGCGTCAGCGCATTAAACCTCATAAATTCGAATCAATCACTTAAAGACCTGCCCTGGTTACGTTATCTCAGTCTTCACGAAACACATGATTTGGCGAGAGAATAAAAAATTTAACGTAAATTGTTTCATTTGTGAGTGAATAAACCATGGTTTGCTGCCGCTGGAGGCACTATAAAACACCAAATCTTTCGAATCAACAAACTTTATTTTGTCTGCATGACCCCTTTGAGATAAGGCCCTAGATGCTTCATATATTCCTGTAAGCCGTCTTTTACTTCTCCATAAAATGTCTTCCCAGCAAGTCTTTCGTGTATATTATAGTGAAGCCAGCTTTACAAGGGCTCGTTATGCAGTGTTTCGTAGGCATACGTGGGCTCTTATTAGTATGTAATAAAAGGCCCTAGGGCCTTCCTACTTTGGCATCAGACTATTACATTGCCCATACAAACTATTGTTTCCAGCAATGCATATATGTGTAGCAGTGAAGGTAACTTTAAAGCTGCTCGGTGTGTTACAGAGCGGCTTTAAAGTTTACTCGACCATTCCTACTTTGGAGTTTCTGTGAGTTTTTTTTTATCTTCAAGACATGCTGTATGGAATATCGACCTCGGGGAATCATAATTACCGCATAGCCTTAGGCCGACAACAGTCGCATGTTGGTCGTATCACTTTTGAAGGGTCGATTGTGAATTTGTTTTAAAACCGTTTTCGTTTGCATAACTTGAACGCTATCGAAATCCTTTATAGTAACCCTTTAGAGGGCTTGATAACTAAGATTAAGTTCAGAAGCATCCTGCGGAGCCCGAGCGTGCGTTTGACCAGGATGAACGGAGTTAGACCGGGTCGAGAAAGGGGAAGAGTTTCAGAGAAAGTATTGCTGGGAACGTTGAAACATGCAGTCTCCCTACTGTGTCGGTTCGCCCTTATTGTGCTTTTACACAAAGACCTTGAGATGACGCGGCCGACTGAAAGAGAGAAATAAGCGGAAGGGACCGGTGTTCTGGAAAAAATGCGCAGTAGCAGATGCTAAAAGTTGGAACGGCATAATATCGAAAATTGGTTTCGTTTCGGAGGCAGTTGCAGCCGACGTGTTTCGCTCCAGGGGCTCGTCCGAGAACAGAGGCGGCGGAAGTGAATGTGACTAAAAATAGCATTGCAGTATAAGCGAAGGAATTGATCGCGAGGAACTAGAAAAACAATATGTGGACCGAGTGCGGCAGTCATTTCGGACAGCGGCTGTGCGTGCGAGAGAACGCCGATACGCCCCCGGACCACTCTTCAAATAAGTCCCCGCAGGTAGGAAGCGGTTTGTTCGCCACTGCCTCGCCGGGATAGTTTTGTGGGGTCTTCGCGCCCGTTTTCTTCGCTTCGTGAAATCATTTTCCTTCCACACGCGGCCCGGCTTCCAAGAAAAGGGTTGTTAGGGTTTGTTAGCTTTCACCGGGTGCCGCGCGAATATTGGGAAAGAGCCAATTTTGTGTTCTTGTGTCAGCAACTCGTTCGGTGCTCCAATATTTGCCTAGGATCGCATTTCGGCGTATGTTTGTATGTTTTGTGCAGCAACCCGTTCGAGGAGACCTTGTTTGTATGTTTAACCTGGCTGCCCTCACAAACGGGCAATAACGATGTTGCCTGTGGCAAAAGGGGCACGTGACGGGCGTGTTCCGAATGCTCGCCGTCTCGGGTGAGCGTCGATCGCGTTCCAGAGTGTGTCGCAATGTCCGTCAAGTTACTTTGCTGGGAGCCGGCTAAGCTGTTTGCCGTTGAATGCGGCATTCGGTGTCGTACGTCGTAGACGCGATTTCAACGCGAGATGTCTACGCAAACGGAACCGCGGTGGCATACAGTCAGTTGTAGTAAGAGAAACTGCTAATAATGTTTAAGGCATGGAATGAGTCCTTTTAATGGTCATTTTCCGTTTATAAGTTCCAGTGTGTACTAATTTTACACTCACTTGGGCTACCTAAACGAAAAACTCTATCACTCGAATCAACCGCTTGTCACCCGACCACCGACAAGGAAGAACTCACTGCGTGCCCACACTTCTCGCACCGCAACCTTCTCTTTCTACCAGATCTTCTATAACGCCGTAAGTTCGCCCAGCTCCGTCGCATTTCTACGAAACTAGCTCTAACATTTCTCTTTCGGCCACCCGAATACACTTATACACTTTTACTCTTTTTATTTAAAGGGACAGACAACCGATTTCTGTCGAGTACATTTTCTCTATCCCGCATGAAATGGCGCCGTCACTTATAACACCTGAACCCGAAACGAGTTTGCTGATAGCGCCCTAGAACGTTTGGAATCGTAATTTTTAAATCTTCGATTTATACGCGGCCCGCCGAAAGGAATGCTTGCAACCATGGCACTGAGCCGTGCGTCAACATACTTCACGTATGTTGACACGCGGGAGATGAAAAGGGGTATTTAAAAACTTGTCCCTGGCTGAAACACCAAGACTGTGCAACCTTTCCTATTCC
>NW_027526203.1:189756874-189861957 GCF_048455015.1 Haemaphysalis longicornis | reverse complement strand
CAATCATTTGCGTGTTCGTTCAAATGTACAGCCTCCCATATTTTTAATAATATCACGGGAGCGACGACCGACTGGCATGTCAGCGCCTGATCACGTTGGCCACCTGCGAAATAGGCGACTATTTCGCGAAATAGGCGACTATAAGCCCTCTCTTTGTGAGCATCGTCGGCTGCGCTGTTTTTGTGTGTGTGTGTGCGTGTGTGTGTGTGTGTGTGTGTGTGTGTGTGTGTGTGTGTGTGTGTGTGTGTGTGTGTGTGTGTGTGTGTGTGCGTGCGTGCGTGCGTGCGTGCGTGCGTGCGTGCGTGCGTGCGTGCGTGCGTGCGTGCGTGCGTGCGTGTGCGTGTGCGTGCGCGTGCGCGTGTGCGTGCGTGCGCGCGCGCGCGCGTGTGTGCGTGCGTGCGTGCGTGCGTGCGTGCGTGCGTGCGTGCGCGCGCCTCATGTACCTCTCCAACGCTCGTTCGATTTTTCTTTCGCATCGCTGCGCGGCACGTGCGTTAGGCTATGTTCAGACTACCGACTCAAAAGCCAAATATTGTGATCTATGGACGTAAAAAAAACGGCGTCACGCAGTTCGGTTGGCTGAGACGTGAAATGACGCCATTCTTTAAAGTTATTACGCAGTTGCGTCAACAGTCTGAACCCGCGGCCTTAAAAATATTTACGCTGCTAAGCTTGCTTTGGTTGCTGGCGAAACTAACGTTGGGCGAAACGGCCTGCACACATACTACGTTTGGGGTAGACTCTACCTGTTACACATATTATCTACTGGGGCAACAAATTTGAGGCATGCAAAAAGGGATATTGTATAACTGTGTTGAAGCTTTTCTTTCTGCTTCAGGTCATAGGAACAACAGCCCTGGTGTGTCGCTCTAAGGATGATTTTTGATTGTAGGGTTTAACGCGCCGACGCAACGCAGGCGATGAGGCGTGCCGTAGTGGAGGGCTCCGGATTAATTTTGACCACCTGGGGATCTTTATCGTGCGCCGAAATCTCGTACACACGGGCGTTTTTGCTTTTCGCCTCCATCAGAAAAGCGGCCGCCGCGGCCGGGAATCGAACCCGCGACCTCGTGCTCAGCAGCGCAACGCCTTAGCCACTGAGCCACCGCGGCGGGTGTCGCTCTAAGGAGAGCAGCGTAGCAGATGACGCCCTTACAACAGATAATGCTATGCGCGGGGGCGTACTCTCGCCTGTTTCGCCGGTGGACACCGTGATAAGGCGATGGCATGCCGACCGGTCGTCGCTGCCGCGATATTATTGAAAATTTGGGAGGCTGGACGCTTTCACCTTTCATTTTTATCGATTGTACACGAAGCTGCAGTGTTTACAAATCCTTTGACAATAGTGCAAGCAGTAATAATGCCTAGCAGCTAAGTAGCTAAGTTTGTGCTGTTATGCGTCTTTCGTAAGGTTACATACACACACACACAAACACCCGCACGCAGACTGACGGATGGACGGACGGACGGACGGCACTTTTTTTCGGGAACTGTTTAATTGGACGTTTCGACCCAGGTCTGGTATTCTTCAAGTTCTTCAAGAATGGTAGTCACATTCGTCCGGAACATCTAGATCACGAGGGGAGGGGAGAAGGAAGCAGAGTTACAGGCAAAGTGACTTCCGCCATTGACATCCTACCACCATCGTCATTACGGGCAAGCTGACGCACACATACACGCAAACACACACAAAAAGTGGTGGTAGAAGAGTGTTGAGCCCGTAGAACTGTAATTATAGGCAAGGACCGGGGGTGTGTAGAAAGCAGCGGGTACATGTGACCAGGCCACCAACAAAAGGGGCCGTATGGAGTATGTTAAAAACACACACCCACACACACACACACACACACACACACACACACACACACACACACACACACACACACACACACACACGCGCGCGCGCGCGCGCACGCACGCACGCACACATTAGCATTCATTGTGCAGTGCAACGGCAAGCCTTGGCTATAAATATTCCGTCCGGCGGCCCGTGTCAGAGGTCGCACGGCCTTCGTTTGCTATGCGTTAACTGCCGCCAAGCATCAGCGTTGCACGCTAACGCAGGCCTCCATGCATGCTCCCACTTTTTTAAGACGATAGCTACCCGAACGCAAAAAAATTGGTCCATCTGTCTGTACGTCTCTCAGTCACTCGGTTCATAACAAGGCCAAAAGTTGAAACAATTCTCCAACAGCGGGGTATAGGCAAACCGCTCAGAACCAGTGGCATGGGTCATGCACGTGTATGTTCACTTTATACTGCGACAACGAAAACGCCCCTGTGTCGTGATTTCGGCGCACGTTAAAGATCTCTGGGTGGTCAAAATAATCCAGAGCCCTCCACTAAGGCGCCCCTCATAACCCAGGTGTATATTTGGCGCGTGAACGTATACATCTTATGGTAGAACAGAGGGAACGTATACATCTTATGGTAGAGCAGATCTGCTTTGCAGCGTGAGACAAACGCCACGTGGGCTGCAGTGTTTGTGAAACGGAATTTCATAAGCTCCCAACTGTAACTCGTCGTCCGGCAGCAGCCAATATCGGTTCCCGTGGTTCTCAATTTAATGAAATTTCTGGATCAACGAAAGAACCTACGGCTTCCACCAGTTTCGCTGGATTGAGCTGCACCTGTATACATTTTGTTACCTTGACCTACGGTTATCTCGTTTCCTGCGCTCGCCCGCTTTGCTTTTTCTGTTTCTTTAACGTTTCCACCTACTCGGGTTGGTGGAGCGCAGCTATATAAGTCCGTGGTATATCCCCTGCGCGCCTAGAACGAGAGACAACGCGGTTGTGCGATTCTCTAGCGAAGGAGGCGAGTGATCCTGTTGGTACACGGCGGGCAATATTGGCCTAGCAGGGAAGAAAACCAAACAGAGCCCAGAGATCTTTGTGTCCCGGGCGGTGCATGGCGCCATCGGCGGCGTTGTCGTCAAATGGGGCAAGAAGGGCGGCGCGACGCCGGCTGGCCTCGCTAGCCACGACGGCGAGACGACTGCCGCCGCCGACGCCGGGGCAGATGCTTGCGCGCGTGAATGCGGCTGTCCCGCCTGGCGCCGCGCGGCGCCGGCAACGGTTTGTGGCCACGCGCCTAGCTCTTCGAGTATTGAGGGCGTGGTCACTTTTCTCCGGACAGATGCTCCAACATGTCCATCTCCCGTAGCGCCCGGTAGTGCCTGTAATAAGGCGACAGGAAAGAGGGGACAAGTGAAGGAAGGATGGGGAACGAGTGTACTCTCTCTCTCTCTCTCTCTCTCTCTCTCTCTCTCTCTCTCTCTCTCTCTCTCTCTCTCTCTCTCTCTCTCTCTCTCTCTCTCTTTGTTACAAGGTATAAACGAAAGAAGCCATATGCCCACTGAAGGGCCAATCGGCTATATATACATATTATTTCGTCTGGGTCTGCTCCCACTCTTCTATTCTTTCACTTCCGCGGTGTTTTCGAAGCCAAATCTGCACAGTGGGGCAGTGAAGTGTGAAAGGAGACCCGTGTGGTCGGCAGGAAAAGCTGCCAAACCAGAAGGGGATGCCGACCGAGGAAGTTGTAATAGTTGACGTTTTGTCTTCGTGCACACGGGTGTCGCATGAACGTGGTTCCCGTGCGGGGTCTCATTTGTTTACAAGGACATGTGGGAATGGGATTGATGTTTGTGTATTGACACATAGGGATTTTTTTTTTCTCCTTTTTGCGTATGTCGAGGCGGACGGAACTGACAGTAAGGCGAGGCGACAACGTAATAAGATAAATGAGCCGACAAAGAAGTGGAATGGGTCGCGCGTGCATTTAGGGGAGCGCTTTCAAGTAATGAATAGTAGCCGGCCGCGCTCACTAAAATGATGCGTATGCGGTCACTTTATTATTTCGGGGCGCCAAAATCTCGGGTCTTCCTGACAGGGCCGTAGCTAGAAATGTCTCTCCGAGGGGGCTATGCGTTTTCCGAAGGGAGGAGTTTTGCTGCCGAAAGGAACACTAAGTCTACTTTACGCGCTTCCTGGAAAAAAACTTCGGAAAGGGTTGAACCCCCCCCCCCCCCCCCCCCTCTTTCCTCTGTCTACGTCCCTGCTTCCGGAGCCTTTCTGAAGGAAACAGATCTTTCCAACCGTGAAAAGAGCCGCGGAGAAACGCAGGGGAACAGCACGCGAGGAGCATCCATTGGGGAATAAAGTCCGTGGGGGTAACCGTCGTAGCAAATTAAATTCAATAAAGTAGTGCAGTTGGGCAGGGCGCGCGATTCGTGGGGTGGACAACGTAAAATGGGCAGCAGAATGGACGCCAAGGGACAAAAGGTGCCCCCGCGGTGGCGCAGTGGCTGAGTCGTTGTGCTGCTGAGAGGCGGCTTCGGTCGTGACCGCAAAAGACTTTTTTTTTTTTTTGGGTAGGGCAGAAAACGCAACCGCCTGTGTGTCGGGATTTCGGCATACGTTAGAAGTGCCCAAGTAAGTGGTTTAAATAAATCCACAGACTTCACTATCGCACACCTGTTGGCCTAGGTGCAGCTTGTGGACCTTAAACCACAAAAATTTGTTGTTTTTTTTTACAAGAGTGGCTGATGACGGGGACGAGGCAAGAAATTATAAAGGGTTTCGAAGGTGAGGTAATACTGTCGGGTTGTGTATAACTGGAAAAAAAAATTTGGTGCGATGAAGAGTATATGAGAGACGGAGACGGCTCAATTTACTAAATCCTTGTGGCACCACGCGCTTATCGCGTTGCAAGTTCGACGAGTGCGGCCTTTGTCGGAAGTTCTTACCGAACGCGAAGCATAGTGCCAACTCCTGGGCCTATTTCAATCCTGAATTATGCCAATCTATAATCGGCCGATGCCAATCAGCGGCCGCAATTATTACCCGTCCGTTGCGATTCAAGGGTGCTGTCGAGATCCCGCGCGGGGAATTAGCTTTCAGTCCTTACAATAATCGCCTTGATCTGAAAGGTTTTGTAAAAAATCTGCGCGCCCGCAAGGCAAAGAGGCCACCGTCGAGGTGTTTATTTGGGTCCGTGCTGCGTACGATAGTGTGTGTTCTGTGATCGTATACCCTCGAAGGGGCGTAGAAAAGGTACGTCGTCCCTGGCGTTCAATTAAGCACCTTATACTAATATGTACACACACCGCGTCGATACGTATACACTGCGGGTGAGCCGAGCCGGCTGGTGTGTTACTGTGTCGCCCTTCTTTGTTAGCTTTGGCAAGAAGGAAAGCCGCGGTACGTGTTCCCCAACTTGTCTGCTATTACGCGTCTCCGCCCGCTATGGTCGTATGCCACGTCTACTCCCCCCCCCCCCCCCCCTCCCCCTCTACACATCCCCATTTTCTACTCTTGTTTCGCCGATACCAGTCTCGTACGCGGCAGGCGTAATGGATCGTGGTAATAGGGAAAGTGCGAGTCATCCGGCCAGGTATATGGAGTCCCCCCTACCCCCTCCCCCCTTCTTTCCGCATTTTTTTTATTTGTCCGAAGCGGCACATCACTAAGGCCGATTGAGGCTCAGTCTGGTACCGATATTTTCGTGTGCTTTTGGTGCTAATAAAAATGGTTACAAGCACCCATGTATGATCAATGGTAAAAGATGAAACGAGACGAAATAACCCCAACGAAACTAGGGACCCTTACAAAAATGGGTTCTGAATTTCTGTTGACGTTTCATTGAGTTCTCATTGATTCAACGGAAAATCAACAGAAACTCAATGTTCATTGAGTTTACACATTGAGAACACAACGGAATTTTCGTTGTGGTCCGCACAATGATTTTTCTATTGTGGAGTTCTTGTTGACTTTTTGTTGTATTTTCAGTGACCCATGGTGATTATTTGTGAAACTCAACGTTCATTGAGTTTACACATTGAGAACACAACGGAATTTTCGTTGTTGTCCGCACAATGATTTTTCTATTGTGGAGTTCTTGTTGACTTTTTGTTGTATTTTCAGTGACTCATGGTGATTATTTGTGAAACTCAATGTTCATTGAGTTTACACATTGAGAACACAACGGAATTTTCGTTGTGGTCCGCACAATGATTTTTCTATTGTGGAGTTCTTGTTGACTTTTTGTTGTATTTTCAGTGACTCATGGTGATTATTTGTGGGCAAGTCATCAGCAACTGATGCCAAATACTATCTGCATGCTTCTTCGACATGGACAGCCACGTGCACTAAAACTTTAATACCCACTGTCCTGGATGTATGAGCCTAATTAGGCAGCATCTTAGCATATTTTTGTGCAGTGTGAGTGTATTAAATAAGTTGCATTTTTCAAGGAAGTTGCATTTTGTACAGGTAGCCAGCTTTCACAATGCAACTCTCAGCGCTTTCTTGTACATATGGCAACATATCCATACGACATGCATGATATCATAACGATTTCGAGATGTCTTCAAAAGATTTCAACGAAAATCACATAACTTTTACGGCATGTTGTCGACACCTTATGAATTCAACGACATTTCGTTGTCCTCAACATCATGAAGGTCCAATATCGCAAAGATTTCAACGACTTGTCGAATAAGTATAACGACATGTCTTTAATGATAAGGACTTCTACTAGATGTCGATATACTGCAAGATTATAAAGGTCTGATATCGTAAAGAGTCAAACAACATGTCGAAGATCAACAACATGTTCATGATATAAAGATTTCAACGATGAGTCCTAGACGTTCTGCAACATGTCTTCAAGGTATTCTTACAACATGTCACATATCGCACAAATCAGCGCGTCATGTCTGATGCTTTGTGTAACATCTCGCAGACAATATATGTTCTGCCTTGTCAGCATTGGAAGCATACAAAGTACAAGATACAGCACAAGGTAAAGTACAGTACAAACTCTGATAACTTGCACTTTCAGTGTGATCGAACAAAATTCAAATTCTTGTTTATACTGTTGTTTTATCAATGTTTCTAGAGTGCATATTTCAATTTCAGCCATTCAGTTAACCCATAAAATTCACTTGTCCATACTACAAAATATCCGCTGCTTCACCATTAGCTAAAAATTTGTCTCCAGATATCATTAAACAGCAGCGTCTATATCTGGTATAGACGCTAGACGAAAACGTTTGCGTTCTGATTTTTCTCTTCTAGACGGACGATAGCATAACGACAACGATGTCAAGATATGCTTTGACTCATACCACGGCAAGCACAATCGTTTGTTGCTGAAGCCTCGGTTGCTCTTCGTCAACAACAAACTGAATCGGCCGGACAGTTTTTTTCGATTGCGTGTTTCCATTTCTGCGCAGGCCGGCGGGGGCGGCCCATGTTACATCTTTTTCGCTCGTCGCTGCCGCCCACAGTACCTGTTTGCTGCACTTATTACGTCGCCGCCACCACATGCTTCGGTCTCTTTAATATTGCCTTGCATTATCGCCAACTTGTTACAAACTCAGGGGTTTTCGCTGCTGTATGCGCCTGACATGCCAGGAGTGACATCGCGTGTAGTTTTAGCGCGATGTTGCTTGTCTGCAAGATCGGTGCTTGACAAACAAGCGTTACCAACGCCACAACGGCCACAATTCCAACGGCGCATGCCATTTCCTTCGTGGCTACCGTGGCTTGCGAAGAAAAGATCGCGGGTGACCTGCGATAGCTTTGCTTGAGTCAAATAAGGGAGCTCCGGCTCAATCGCTCGGAGTACTAACAATGTGACCTCGTCTGCAAGATCGGTGCGTGAGAAACAAGCGTTAGAACTGCCAGAATTCCAAAAATGCAGCATTGACTAGACACAAACGACAATTTTCATTGCCGGCTTACGTAGTTATACAATCATTTTAGACATTGGCTGAAGTCCCGCGTGTATGGCCGAGTGGTTACGTCTTCGATTACTGTTTTGAGGGTCCGTAGTTCGAATCCTCGTCGGATGCTTTTTTTTTTTTTTTTTTTCCCTATGAAGGTTTTATTACCTCTTCTTTTTTAAAACCATAGTAAGCGCCTGTTCCTTGCTTTCAATCACACCGCCGTTTGCCACCCTCTTCCTAAACCCAAAGTAGTTCGTTTTCTCGCACCTCCTCTGTAGCGAAACCCGCCGTGAAAACAAAACCAAAACTAACTTTAAAACCTTTACAATTTAAGTATATATGTCAGTTAGTTTACTGTTATTCGCTTTTGCGTTTAAAAACCTCAAATTCAAGTTATAAACACTTTTAATACTTTAAAAGCAGGAAGTTAATTACCAATTACACAATTTTCGTCAAACACAGAAATGCTGCTATTGCAGTCTGGCAACTATCACTCCCTTTTTGTGTGTTTGTTTATGGAGTTGGTTTTGTGCGGAGTGGTAGCTGGGGCGATTTGTTCAGTTTTATCTATTTCAAGCTTAAATCATAGTTATAAAAGCTTTATAGGGTGACGATCATCGCCTCAACGATCATCGCGCGTCAAAGGTGGATGACATTGCGTCCGAACAAAGTGTCGGTGTCCTTGAAGGGCAAGACGAGCGTGAAGAAGGATTTTAGGCGGGAAACGTCGTTTCTGCTGGGGTGAGTACGCATTTTTTTGTTTTTCTGTTCTTGTTCGGAACGAGTTCTGGTGCTTATGGGTCAGTTATTCGGTAGACCCCCATCTCATTTGCTCTCAGAGCCTATGCGATATAGCATACTTGTTTGGCGCCTTGGATTTACCAGTCTACCGTTTCCGCAGCCGTCAGCATCAATTTACGCTGAAGCTAGACCTTTGTTGCGATGCTCGCGCTGTAGAACGCGGCAGCTAATTATTTGACATCACGCAAGGCTCTTAAACACCGGGGCGTTTGTTTGTTATGTGTCTCTCAAACAGTGCCTTTGCGGCGACTGTTAATTCCGTGCAGTGCGCTTCGCAGCTATTACGCTCGCGAGACCGGCTGCCGCCGTCGCGACCCGTCTCGTGGTCTTCGGGCCGCGATATGCGTCGTGGTATGCGTGCCGTACTCGTGAAGCTCACATTCACATACGTGGAAATTGAAGGTGAAATGCGCGCGCGTGGTCTCGCAGGGGCGCCTGCCCACTCAACTCTATTTATATTGGTGAATCGAACTTGCAAAGGCAAGCTAGGCATTGAAATGGAGGAGCCTCAACTAGTACACACCAGTTCCGATTGAAAGCTAGCGATGCATATGGGCTGCTAGCAAGCGTTCCATGCAAATTAGCATAGCAGTGAGCTTTGCATATATCAGGCATACCCCACTCACAGAACCTGCGTGCCTAATAAATACATTACTCTGACCTAAATTTCAGTTTGGGTGTTGCGGGAATGTTCTTATTAGGGCCTTGGAGGTTACTCATTAACGATTAATAATCTGCTTAATGTAAGCATTCGTGGTTTGTGTGTGCTTTTCTTGTATTTCATCAAGTGCCACCACACTCACAGATTATGCACTTTCAGGTGCTGCTGCTGGCTGTCCGGGTTGGCTGGCTGGCTTTCAGTCCAGTTTCAAAGGCTTTGCCAGGGCCCTCCGTGGCCAACTGACACTGCACCTGCTGTACCCAAGTACTGCCTGGCCTTTCCTTGGTGCTGGGTACGCTTTGCCGCCAGGAATAGTCAATCCTTCATCCATCATCTGGCCGCTTGGACCACCCGTTCAGAAGCCAGTGCATTTGCTCAACGCATCGGTCCAGGCACCGCTGCCACATCAGTGCACCCACTGATTATGTACTTTCAGGTTAGTTATTTCATGTTGGAACCTGTCATAATGTATACCTGTTAGCAGTGCTCTAGCCCCTGGTTATTTGAAAGTTTCATGAAACAGTGTTGTGCATTTTGAGTGTGTCATTGCTTAGCAGGGATATTGAAGCGAATCTGGGGCCAATGGCTAAAGTGCAAGAATAGAAATTGAACTGACTTTGAAGCAAGTATCCGTATGTAATCAAGTCAAGCAAACATTTAGGATTTTCGATATGGTTTTGAATTTGCTATACAGACTGGTGTGGAGCTACTTTCCATTTTAAGTAAGCTTACAATATTATCTACTTCAGCTCATACTGTTATTAATCACACTATACCGAAAAGTACATACCGCAGTCTGTAGATTTTGTCGGCACTTTTTTCGCAGTCTCTCATGACAGGCACTATTCTCAGTGATTGGAGGATAGCCGAGGTAGCACCAGTCTTTAAATCAGGGACGGTACTTCACCATTAAATTTTCCTAACAAGCACCATACGCAGGGAACATTTCATCCACTCTCAAGTTGCTAATTATTTATAATATCATATTCGAATATCACCACGGTTTTCACAAGAGTTACTTGAGAATTTTTCGCGTACCCAAGCTGCAGCATAAGTGTCTGATTGATTTTCGATGGCTTCCCGTCGATGAAACGGACCAAACATACCTCCAAAGAACAGAAACGTGCGATAAGGATTGAGCATGAGGGTGATTAAACAGTGCTTCCAAAAGCAGCGTACCACCGGGCTCATTCTGGCCAATTTGCCAGGCTCAAAGTCTGCGATTTAGCGCAACGACCCATTTACGGTGACACTCAAGCGACGCAGGAAATTTGTGCAGCCAATAGACTCCGCACATGCAGACAATTGTTTTGTCATGGTGCACTTCGTACGGTTCTTGCATGAGCACTTTGTGCTTACGCTGATTGTTGGTGCAGCCAGTAACGACGTAATCACGCCTGCCCGGACAAGTAGCTTCTGAACATCGCCAAGTAAAAGGCAATGATGGCAATTTTCCCAGAATTCCGAAAATAAACATCAATTGAGGATAAAAAGGTCAGGCGTCCTGCTGGCAGGACGAAACGTGGCCTCACAGGCAATGCCTGTCAGGACAAAGTGGTGTGGACTGGCCCGCCACCTTAGTGGGTTAGGAACAGAATTGATGGGCGAACGGGACACCTCTTGGAAGAATTAAACGTTCTCCTTAGGCACTGCTAAACTTGTTGCTGCTGAAATGCCAAATAAATGACACCGATTTTCGATGCCGTTCGGTGCGTCTGATATTCACGCATGGCACGGAGCAACAGCGTGGGACTCAGCGTCGTCTGCTCGCCCCGCAGTCCGAAAGAATTGGTGGCGCCCAGTGCAGGATGGAAATTCTTGTCTATCATGTCTGCTATAAAATATGCCCATGTGGTTGAGATTTCGGCGCATGTAAAGATGCGCAGGTTGTCAAAATTAATACGGAGCCCTCTACTATGGCTCACCTCACAGTCTGTGTAGCGTTGGTGCATTGAACTTGAGAATCAATCAATTATAATTTATGCTTCATCTACATTGAAAAGAAAACACTTGAAAATCTTTGTCCCCCAGGTAGAATCTCTGTCACCACCACTGTATGTAATTTTATTGCACTCTTACCTCGCAGTCGTTTCCACCCAGACCCTGTGCATAATCGCTCAGCATTGGAAGCTCAGGCGGAGGATGGTCATGCGCTCAACATACCAGAACACTGTCACTAGAGCACCTCTCAAACTCTCGTACTCCTCAAGAAGTGCGCAGCATGCCTGGGGGGGCACAGTAAAAACAGTGCCTCTTATCACACGCCACCACCACATGAAATATCGTTGCAGCTTTAAGTGCATAAATTTTCCTTATTCGAGCCACAGTCATTTGAAGCAATGAAAAAAAAAATAAGGCAATCAGCGCGCGGAGATGACACAGACAGTGCAAAATTACCTTATCTGAGCCGCTGTCCGCACCTGTCCAATTGTCACGCTGTGCTAGCATTCATCGTGCAGCCTGCTTCGTGTCTGTGGTTGTAGGAGGCGTGAACAGCGCAGTGCGGAATTTCGAACCAAAAACAATGCTGGGTATCCCTTACGACAAGGCATTCGCAAACCCACAATCCTGCAGAAAGAACACCAGCCACACAAAAAGTTCCTGCTAGCACCACGCCGCAAACCACATTTCGCGTATGACCCTCGTGCACTGCTAGCCAATGAAAAAATGAAGGAGCAAATTGGCCTAGTTGTAACTAGGGTTCACTCTTTTCAATTTAAATAATTTAAAAAATCAATAACAGTCTGCTCATTTTATTTTGCTGAATCGGGTGCTAAAAAAAGGTCAGTTTTTTATGGATAGTTGCATGAGTCAGGGCAAGGCATCGTACTGCCTACTTTGTGTGCATTACAGCCATCTGACTATTTTAGCCACAACCTTTCATCCAGATTGACCTAACAGCACCCAAATGGTTTTTTTTGGCCTTTCTACCACAAAGCAATACACCCACGGTGTACTGCAGTGGGCACTTGGCAAACACTTTAATGAATTCTTGAAACGCTTGTTTAAACAAGCCGAAAGCATGTTGAGGTATGCATGTTCACCCATAAAAACTAAAAATATACATTTAAATTAAATCTATTCGAAAAGAATTTTTAGTGGATCAATGCCAAAATCTGTAAATGAATTACCGTAATATTCTGAGAAATTGTTCATGGGTACTCAAACTCTTCATTGTCTCGATCCTGGAGTTCATGTTGGTTCAACTGTTTCGGTTTTATTTTCTGCTCGCAGGTTGACATTGGGGGCGGTGTGCTAATTGAGAAGGGGTACCTGGATCAGCTGGTGCATGCGTGTGCGAGTGGCCCTGGCAAATTTGCCAGGGCTCTTTTGCGCCATGTCTTCACTCCGGAGGAGCTCAAGGGGAAAACTCTCTTTGGAGGGAAAGGCAAAGCCCAGGGCGACACTCCTACAAAGCCAGGGTTGGACCCCGTGCGGGTGAAGGCTGTGGTCGGTGAGTGCACATGATTTGCATTTAGAGTGCCAAGAACAAAGCTGTCATCTTTGTCAACTTGTAGCTAATCACCCGTTTTTCTTCATGTGCACAGTGAGATCAGTGCATCCCTTTTATGCTTTTTGGGAAAGTGTCTATTTTTGCACACTTTTATTACTAATTCTGAGAACTTGCTGAACACGTTTTCATTTTTTATAGTAAATCATAAATTCATTCTATCTCTTGCAGGCTACACGGGCCAGAAGTTTCCACGTGTGAGCGCCGGTTACATAAAAAATAACCTATCATCGCTTTTGAATCGGGAAATAAAGTAAAAAGTGCACGCTGAACACCTTGTTTTTCTTTTTGCATGTCTGCATGAGGCAGAATTTTTAGTCACATGACATGCACTACTGCCACACCATAAACTCGTGTATTGGTGGTGCGATAAAATGTAGATTCTTGTTCAACCTACAGTGATCGCAAAAACCTTTGAAAGAAATCGCAGCAGAAACACATTGAGCATTCGTGTAAAACTCAACAACATATCAACAGAAACGCATGGGGCACTCGTAAAAATCTCAACAAAATATCAACAGAAACGCATGCGGCACTCGTAAAAATCTCAACAAAATATCAACAGAAACACATTGGGCACTCATAAAAACCTCGACAAAATATCAATACGAAATTCAGTGGAGACTCAACGGAAAGGCAACAGAAACTCAATGGGAATTTGACGTAAGAAATTCAACGGAAAATCAATGAAACCACGGTGGCCACTTTTCCTGAAAAACTCAACAAATCCTCAACACAATCTCAACAGAAATTCTTTGGATACTCAACAATGTTTGTTGAGTGAATTCAACAAAATTTCTTATGAAACTCAACAATCATTTTTGTAAGGGGAGAAAGCGCACAGCGATTGACTTCGAACCCCTTGGTAGCTGGCATCAGTACATTGCCCCTTCTGATGGCAAACGCGCGCTGTGTGGAGCCATCCGTCCTTACGGTGATATGGATGCCGGCAGCGATGTTCCGTACTGCGGCGAAAAAATCCCGTTTCTAGATACAGAAGTTCCCTATATTTGCCCCTTGGGTTTCTTTAAAAAAAAAATCCTGTGCGTATGCCTAACTAGCATCTCCCCAACTAGCCTGCCTAACAGCATCGCGGATTCCGCAAAACTATGCCTTTACGACCATCACAGAAAAAGGTTAATGACTGCTGTTTTTTAATGGATCGTCTACATAGGTTTATTTAGTGCACCAATTAATGGACCAGTGATGCGGCAAAGAGCCTCGCAAAGTTGGTGACGTGTGCTTTTCTTGACCGAATCGCATTCGCGACTATACGCTGGCACGCGCTCATGCATCAATGCAAAGAAAAAAAAAAGAAAACTTCAGAATTCCCATTCCGTTGACAGTGACTCACCAGTGAAGCTGTGTGAGGTGATTGAAGGGGTAGATCAATTTTCTTTTAATTCTGAAGTAACGAGTACAAAGGCACCAGTAAAAGGGACGAGCCACTACAAATTAGCTTATTTCCAAAAAATGTCATGGCATATCAATGCCGGAACACCACAGGCGCGCCTGCGCACTCGCCGTCCGAAAACCAGCTACATGTTCTGCTACTGCTCACCGCATGAAAGCAGCATGGACTCGCTTTCCCGCAAACACACTGGCACTTGGCTGACGAAGTCTGGGACCGTCTTTCTTACGTGAAAAGCCTCCAAAAGTTCGCGTGCCACAGTTTCTCTGCTGCACACCAACACCGTGAGTGAGGATTTTATGCTATAATGCGGTGAACAGTAGCAGGACATGTGGTTGGTTTCCGGATGGTGTGTGCGCAGGCGCGCCTGTGGTGTTCCGGCATTTATATGCCATGACATTTTTTTTCGAAATAGTAAGCTAGTCGGTAGGGAGCGTTCGTCCCTTTTACTGGTGTCTCTTCATCCTCGTCCATTTGCGCTCTAGATATGTTAAGCCATGAACCAACACGTCCAGCATACATTCTATCTTGAGTTCTTTTACCTTTTTTTTTTTCAACTACGACTCATATTTTCTTTTCAATATATTATGCACAGGGGGGATTAAAAGAAATACGAACAACGGAGCGCACAGCCTCCGACGCATGCTGCACCGTCTGGCTGCAAAGTCAGTAAACTGCGCGCATGCGCACTTCTTTGATAGCGTGTGAGAGTGTGGCCTACATTTATGGGAAAGGCTTGATCAAGAAACGACCCCGGTCGTTTATTTTGAGGCGCCTTTTCACGATGCGTCGCCACTGAGCGGGATGATCGTTGAACGGCATCATGCTGTCTGCAATCAGCCTGCTGCGCGCTTGGCTCCCGAATGTAGTAGATAACAGGATGCTCAGTGGCGACAGAGCATAGAAAGGCGCATCAAAATAAATTACCGGCGTCGCTTCATTATCAAGCATTTCCCCTAAACGTAGGCCGCACTCTCAAACGCTTTTAAAGAACTGATTGATTTTGATTTGATTGATTGTAGGGTTTAACGCGCCGACGCAACGCAGGCGATGAGGCGCGCCGTAGTGGAGGGCTCCGGATTAATTTTGACCACCTGGGGATCTTTAACGTGCGCCGAAATCTCGTACACACGGGCGTTTTTGCTTTTCGCCTCCATCAGAAAAGCGGCCGCCGCGGCCGGGAATCGAACCCGCGACCTCGTGCTCAGCAGCGCAACGCCTAGCCACTGAGCTTTTAAAGAACTACGCATGCGCGCAGTTTACTGACAGTGCAGCCAGGCGGTGCGGCATGCGTCGGAAGCTGTGCGCTCCGTTGTTCGTATTTCTTTTAATCCCCCCTGAACACTGGAAGTGAAGGCCCTGTGTCTGTCCTTTCCCTGCTTTTTTTTTCTTTTATCACAAGTTTCTTAAAAGGAGTACTGAAACCAATTTTTGGCGTTAATATTATAGCACAGTTCGCTTCCTTTACTCAACAGAATACCCTGGCTGAAATATGAGCGGCCTGCGACGCGAAGAACATACTTCAATGGGATCTCATTTATCGCGCCTGGCGGAGCAGCGCGCGGAGCTGCACTCAGCAAATGGACATCAGCGTGACATCACTCCGTGAAAGGAAAAAGAAGTGACGCGCACAGCGCTTGTCAAAAACTCGTGACGTAACTTCACGCGCGCGGTGGCGCGGCCCCACGAGCGGCGAGCGGGCGCCGGCGCATTCACAAACGGGTGCACGTAGCCAGAGCTACAGGCATAACCGCTGCCCAGAAAGGCACTGTTGGCAAAAATAAAGTTCCACACACGGGAAAGGAAGCGATAATATAGCCCGAAATCGCAATAGAAGTCGCCATCAGGACTTTTATTGAAAGCGGTCATCGAATTTCCGTCGCAGTGGTAGGCCTAGCACCTTCAGGCAGCTCAGCCGTTCAGCTCCGCCGGCGGCGCGGTCGAAACAACACCCCGCCGGCCTCCGCAGTGTTTTCACGTCCGCACAAAGCGGTGAGGTCATGCCCGGATTCTGTCATATGCGCCCTTCGGGATGAAAGCGCGGGAATTTGAAACAAACGATTTTCAGGCCGTTCAATGTAATTAATTATCGCGCGCTGAAGTATTTAAAGCGATGTGTCGGCTTCGCCAGACCAATAAGCATCGATAAAAGCAATAAAAGTGGAACATGAAATTTTCGTGTCAGTACTCCTTTAATGGCACCTTGCTTGGATGAATGAATACTTTGGAAATGAAGGAGCGCCTTTTATAGGAAAACCGAAAATAACTTCGAGCAGGTGGTTGATAAAATGCCGGGTATAAATATCTCTTGAGTGCAAGTTCACGCGCGGAAAGATAATAAACAACGTAAGAAGCGTTGGTAGCGGGAACGGTCGACATTCATAATGACAGACGCGCAAGCGCAAAAGTATATATATATATATATATATATATATATATATATATATATATATATATATATATATATATATATATATATATATATATATATATATATATTTATATATATATATATATATATATATATATATATATATATATATATATATATATATATATATATATATATATATATATATATATATATATATATATATATATATATATTTCCCTTCGGTAGGAGGGAAACATATAAAAGAAGCTAGCACTGATAGTGTGCCCCATATTTCATCCCATCCTCGCCTGCAATATATCGTCGCGACACTGTGTTCGGCGGGGACGGGAGGCCTTGTCGCGAGCAACAAATGAAGTTAATGATTCGCGCATTATCAGCTTAGGAACCCCCCGTACCCCGTGCAGTCCTGTTTCTGGTGTACATCCGCGCGTGTGTGTCGATATGTCCTTATCTCTCGGCTCATTACTGGCCATCCTCGTGTTTTTCCTGAGCACCACCTCTCCCACCCCCACCTCCCTCTTCCGCTTAGTTCGCGTGCGTCTGTGTTGTCCCGTGCACGTAGCGCACGTATATGAAGGCCCCAACATTACCACCTAGAACTGCAGCGTCGATATAACCCTGTGTCATCAGCCTCTTTATGTTCACTGCGCGATGAAGGCCCTTTCTCATTGACTTCCAACTTTTCCTACTACTCTGCGCTGTTTGAATCCATTCGTTGCCACCGCATTTACTTACACCTGCATCGAGTTTTCGGTCCTCTCAAGTCCCGTCTCTCGCTAGACAGCCACTCTGTCACCCTGGTGGAGCACCGGTTGTCACTTACGCGCATTTCATTGCATGTCCACCCTAGCTCAATTTATTCTCTTAATTTGTGCTACAATGTATTCCATCCTAATCTGCTCCCCAATCCAAGACGCTCGTCTCATGAATCTGTAAGCGAAGCTGCTACTTTTCGTTTTTCCATGGCTCATTGGGCTGACCTAAGTGTTGCTTCGAGTTGCTTAGTAAGTTTCCAAGTTTGTGCGCCGGAAGTCATCAGCGGGAGCAAGCATTGGTTGTGTACCTTTCATTTGAATGACAGGGTTAGCCTGCTGTTCATTACTAAGTACACAGTACTAACCGAATGGTATCCCGCGCCAAGTAATTCTGCGCCTAATATCCATCTCGTGGTTCGGATCGGCACTCGCGACTTGCCCGGAACAGTTATATTCACCCACCTCTTCTAGTATTTCATGGTCCAGGCTGAAAGGGGAGCGTCCTGCGTGTCTATTTAATGTTACTTTCGTCTTGCCCGTACCTTGTCTTTAATCCTAGGGGAAGGCTATCGAGTACAGTTTCCGAAGCACTCCTTGAGAGTCATCTCCCCAATCAGTGAACAAGACGATGCCATCCGCAAATATTAGGTGGCTAAAATATGATATATATATATTTTTTTCTTTTTTTCGTATCCCTGACTTCTCCCAATCGATATTCTGAAATATCCTCTCTAGGCATGCTGTAAATAATTTCGGTGAGGCCTTGTCTGACGCCCTTCATAATAGGGGACTTCCCACTTTTTTTATGAAGCGTCATCGTGCTGGTACATCCCTTGCATATGTCCTGCAGGACCCATATGTACAGGCATAGACAAATAAAATGCTAACACGAAAATATGAACCAGAACACGCAAAACTGAAAGATACTGTTCGAGGAGGTCCCATAATGGTGCAGTATTGGTACATTTGGAAAGCCACATTTCCCGGCTTTGTTACTGTGATTAAGCCAAGCGTCAATTTGACTTGCATGGAAAGAAGTCGCGCTATTTGCGTGTTCTGGTTCAAATTTTTGTGAGCGCGTTTCATTTGTATATGACTGTACGTCTTTTCTACTCTCTGTTCTCTCAGTGCTTCTCTAACTGAAGGGTTTATAGTGAATCAGAAGCATTTTCATGATCTGTAAATGTCATATTAGGAGGTTTAATTATTACACTGCGCTGATTTGGCATCACCAGGTTAATGATATGAATGTGGTCCACTGTTGAGTACCCTTTCCTAAATCCGGCTTGTTATTTCGGTTTTTCGAAATCTGGAGTGTTTCTTATGCGTTTATCTAACATCTTGTTAAAGAGCTTGTATGCGACGAAGTGTAGGCTGATATGTCGGTAGTTCGTAGCCCTCGATTCTTGCAAATTAAAATTACCTTGACATTTTTTCTAGGAAAGTGCTATCTTCAAAGGCCGGAGGCATTGTGACAATAATTTTGCCATCGTTCTGAGTACAACACCGTCACCCTCTTTTAGTAGATTATGGTTACTCTGCGGTCCCCTGCGGTGTTGATTCACTTCACTCCCTTGAGCGCCTTTTCCATCTCATCTTTTGTTGCTGCTGGAACCTTGTGAACCAAGCTAGTCCGTTCAGTACTGTTTCCTCGTCCCGTCCAACGTCGTAAACCGGCGAATTGAACGTTACCGGTGCATTGATTATCTTATCACGATTGTTTGTTACGTTACTGGTTTCATCTCTCAGTGCATTCATCCTATCTTTACCTGTAGCCACCCTTTTCTTTGTTTCCCTTAAGGTGCCGACTTTTTTATTATTTCTTCGATCCTTGCCACGTTGTAGACGCGAACCTCACTGTTCTTGATCGGCTAATCATTTTTCACATCTGTGCCGATTCGATTCGCTCTTTCGTTCCTGATCTTTCATTTTTGTTCGTTTTCAATCAGCTCCCCTGTTTTCTCAGTTAGCTTGTTGTCTGTAGTTCGTACCACAAGCTGCATGCAGCACTGTGGAGGTTACATTGTTGTCAATCGAGCCCCCGCTGAGGGGCTGAGGGCGCATAACTCACCGCGAAGGGGGTTTTAAAAGGACTTTTCCGTCTCCCCTCTCGGCCAGTGGTACCTGGCGCCTTTTCTCGCTTTCCTTCGCGGTGAGTTGGGCGCCCTCAGTGGGCGCTGAATTGACAACAATGTAGCTTGGGGTATGAACCATAGGTCCTCGCCCTGCTACGGCTACTGTTGGATCAGTATGTCTAGGTTTTCTTCTTCGATTAGGCTCACGAATTCGTTCCGAAGAGTTATTCCTAACTCCTGCACTACTCCTTTTACTAGCTTCGCCTTTTGTCTTCTGCATCTCACCAGTCTGTAATAATTGCTTTTGAACTTGCCTCAACGTCATCCAAAATACCTGGACTGGCACTTAGGATGAAGTCGATGTCATTTGTTTGTTGTTTCGCCGTTTGGGCTGTTCGATGTCCCTTTCTTGTTCATTCGTTTGCTGAAAAATGCATTCGATATATCCAGGTTATTCTCAAGGCGAACAAGTACATCCACTCGGCTATTCTGACGGCCCATTCCGAAGTTTCCCTCTGTGAGTTCGCCTGCCTGCTTCTCATTGCCGCTTCGGCATCCTGGCACTGACGCGTGTAGCTGTTAACGTAACTTTGTTGCCTGCATCCAATTAACTGAAACAGCCTTGTGAAATCCGGTTAAACTTGGCCTCACCCCTCAGCGGTCATCCTAGCTTAGCAAGAACATTGCAAGCTTAGCAAATATAACAAAACTTAGCAACACTGGAAGAAACTAGGTCGACCCCCCGCTCCGCTGTTATTTTTTATTTTTTGCAACTGAACACTTATTTCACACCGTTTCAACACCCTACCGAAAGCCAAGCGTGTTGCAGTCGGTAAACACCCTTTTCGCCACGCGACTAGAGTCTTTTTAATTTTGAAGGTTCAAGTTTGTGTTCACGTGCCAAAGCTAAACTTGGGGCATGAGGTGCACCGCATATGAAAACGAGCGATCATTGCATACGAGCAATTTTTTTTTTTGCGTTTGAAAATTTCTTGCGAGTAGAGAAGTGTATGAGGGGATGTCTTGTTCTTTACAGTGCTATTATGCATTCAAGCATGGCCTTATTCAATGAACAGCTGAACACCTTTTCCACGCCCTTTCAACACCCTAAGAAAAACCAAGGGTGTTGAAGTTGATCAACACCCTTTTTTTTACACAAAAAGGGTGTAGAGCTAGGAAAAGGGTGTTGAGATTCAAGAAAAAGGGTGTAAAGGCCTCCCAACACCCTTTTTCCACTTATGCTACACCCTTTTTGGCTAAAAGGGTGTAAAAAAGTTTAGTGTGGACTATGCGTTCGCACAGTCGCTCCGCAACTTTCTCACGCTAAACAAGTTCACTCAGTGCGCGAGCTTGCAAATACCAGATGGGGCTGTTATTCTAAGCGGTGAATTCTCTCCCGACGAATCATCTATCCTTCTTTTTATCTGCAAGTACTATCGAAGACATGTTTTAGCACTGTCTAGAGTGATGCGTATTTATTACGCGCATGTGGCCTGATAAATACCTCAGCCTCTACATGCGCATGCGGCCTGATAGAGGCTGAGGCCTCTGTCAGGCCACATGCGTCATTAGTCTCAGCCTCCTTTCGGTTTCGCCAAGAAATAAAATAAAATAACACCTAAATTTTTGGGAAAAAACGAACACGTCCGTTAATTTTAGCAAGTATTGAAGAAAATCCGGAAATCCGGATTTAAGACAGAAATCGCGCACCTAGGCTATGAGGTGCGCCGCGTTTTAGTACCACAGTATGCGTCGTGCCTGGCACTGCAGCTCCTGCACGGGCTGATGCGAGACTTCATTTACATCCGCGATTCGTACCCGCACCACAGTCGCAATGCAAGTTTGTTTGGAAGTCCAACTATGTGCATTAGCCAACCCAGCTCTGAAACGGATCACGGAAATGCTGCGGTAAGGGCTATAATAAAATCACGTCTGACTTTTGGTTCATTACTTGCTTTACAGCTCTCTTGATGTCAGCTTTCATATCCAAACTTGCCATAGCTTGTGTCACATCTTTGTATTCACCCACAGGAAAACGAGTCGTCCTCCGTCAATCATTATTAGCAAAGGGTTGGTCTTTTATGTACACCTTTCGCTGGTGGCATCTTGGTCGCTCAGGGATGTGAAGCCCCGAATTGAACACCAAGATAGGGTTTATTACACGACCAGGTAAATTTCAAGCAGGGTGCAATTATAATTGAGCATCGTACTAATAACCAGAAACGTGCGGGTTTGGCCTGCGTTGCGTGGCACATACTTATTTGGATTTGATCTTCATTAGTAGGGTGTTGATGGTGTTGACGTTGATGATGATGTGTCACGGATGACAAGACGACAGATGGATAGAGTAGGGCAAAACAACTGTTTTAATTAGGCGAACTTGTGCCCACCGAACTGAAGAAACACGAACAGGGAGGCCGCCGTCGAGCAAGAGAGAGCGCTCTTCCACTGCGAACGCGTTCCTCGTCGATTGCTCCCACGTGCGTCCGCGAGCTGTGCGCTGGACGCCACTCGGCACACTTGCGCGTCCTACCCGGCGCAGAATCTTCTCGAACGCGGTCGCATGACGCGGCGCTGTTCCGGTGGTCGCTGGCACTCCCTGCTCTTACTAAAAATGGAACGCTTTGTCGGAGCGTGTGGCACTATCCCCCCCTCAGAAAAGCTGCATCGTCCCGATGCTGCCTAGGGCAAAAAAAAATCACACAACAAAGCGTTCAATACACTCACTGCACTAGCGAGAGTAGTACGGTTTCAGCCGCACAACGTGCACCACCTCCGGACGAAGCGGCCGCCTGTTGGAGGACGCTTGAGTGTCGTCGGGTAATACTTCGTAGGTCAATTCACTGACACGGCGCGTTATTTTGTATGGACCAAAATAGCGTTTCAAGAGCTTTTCGCTGAGGCCGCGGCGTCTTATCGGTGTCCATATCCATACTTTGTCACCAGGGTTGAACCGTACGTCTCGACGGCGGAGATTGTACCGATGGGAATCGGTGCGCTGCTGGTCGCATATTCGAGTTCTTGCTAGTTGACGGGCTTCTTCAGCACGCTGGCACACGAGTTGGCAATCGACGTCTGTGATTGCGTCCTGTTGGTGAGGCAACATGGCATCCAGCATGGTAGTTACCTTTCTACCGTGAACAAGTTGAAATGGTGACGTTCCGGTAGTTTCTTGCACGGCCGTGTTGTATGCGAAGGTTACGTACGGAAGTACATCATCCCATCTTCTGTGTTCCACGTCTACGTACATAGCGATCATGTCAGAAATCGTCTTATTTAGCCTTTCGGTTAACCCATTTGTTTGTGGGTGGTACGCAGTTGATTTGCGGTGACTAGTGCCACTTAAACGTAAGATTTCTTCGGTAAGTTGTGCCGTAAATGCTGATCCTCGGTCAGTAATGATTACCTCGGGAGCGCCGTGCCGTAGTACAATACATTCGATAAAAAACTTCGCCACTTCCGTCGCAGTTCCTGTCGGTAGGGCTTTCGACTCGGCATAGCGGCTCAGGTAATCAGTCGCTACAATAATCCACCGATTTCCTGACTCTGACCTAGGAAATGGGCCAAGTAAGTCCATTCCGATTTGTTGAAATGGCACCCTTGGCGGTGGAATCGGATGCAGAAAGCCGGCATGGCGTAAGGGCGGTGTCTTCCGTCTTTGGCACTGGTGGCAAGTCTTAGTGTACCAGCGTATGGTCTTCGCGAGTCGCGGCCAGTAGTAACTTTCTCGTACTCTTGAAAGCGTGCGCGTATAGCCGAGGTGTCCAGAGCTGGGGTCATCATGACAGGCCTCAATAATTTCTCCTCGCAGGTCACTGGGTGCAACAAGAAGCCATGATTTTCCCCCAGGTTCGAAGTTTTTCTTGTATAGGACGCCGTTCCGAATGCTCAGTGAGGGTAAAACGCGAACGAAATCAGGGGGGACTACGTTTCCTTTTCCATCCAAGTGTTCCATCACGTGCCGTAGTTCTGGGTCACGTCGCTGCCGCACTGCCATATCCGATGCGTTCACTGCTCCGAGGAAGCTCTCCTCGTCATCAGTCTTGTCCACCGGCGCTAATTCTGCGGGATTTCGTGACAGGCAGTCTGCGTCCTTGTGCCTTCGACCTGACTTGTGTGTCACCGTAATGTCAAATTCTTGCAATCGGAGGCTCCATCGAGCAAGTCGCCCAGCAGGGTCTTTCAAATTCGCCAGCCAGCACAGTGAATGATGGTCGGTGACAACTCGGAATGGGCGTCCGTACAAATATGGACGGAACTTCGTCACCGCCCACACCACCGCGAGGCACTCTTTCTCAGTCGCCGAATAATTGGTTTCGGCCCGGGAAAGCGTTCGACTTGCATACGCAATGACTTGCTCGGCCCCGTTTTGTTTCTGAACGAGGACTGCTCCAAGGCCTTTGTTACTAGCGTCGGTGTGTATTTCTGTTTCGGCGTCCTGGTCAAAATGCCCTAGCAACGGAGGCGTTTGTAGTGCTCGTTTCAGTTCGTCGAACGCTCTTTGCTGTCCTTCCTTCCACTCGAAGGCGACGCTTTCTTTTGTCAGGTAGGTAAGTGGGGCCGCTACACGAGAGAAGTTCCGGATGAAACGCCTGTAGTAAGCACACAAACCGAGGAACTGCCTGATGGTCTTCTTGTCGGTTGGAGTTGGAAAGGCAGCCACAGCGGCTGTCTTCTGTGGGTCGGGGCGAATCCCTTCACTGCAAATGATGTGCCCGAGAAACTTCAACTCCCGGTAACCGAAGCGACATTTTGTCGGTTTCAGCGTCAGACCCGCGTTCCTGATTGCCTGTAGAACTGCTCTGAGGCGCTGGAGGTGTTCGTCAAATGTGTTCGAGAAAATTACAACATCGTCAAGATAAACAAGACACGTCTGCCATTTCAGACCGGCAAGAACAGTATCCATCACCCTCTGGAAGGTGGCAGGCGCAGTGCAAAGTCCGAAAGGCATCCTTTTAAATTCATACAGGCCGTCAGGTGTAATAAACGCCGTTTTTTCTCTGTCCCGTTCGTCAACTTCGATTTGCCAATAGCCACTCTTCAGATCTACTGATGAGAAGTAACGAGCACACCGTAGTCGATCAAACGTGTCGTCCACACGGGGTAGAGGATAAACATCTTTCTTAGTTACGCGGTTCAATCGCCTGTAATCGACACAGAATCGTAGTGTCCCGTCCTTCTTCCTCACCAGCACTACTGGCGCAGCCCAGGGGCTGTTTGAGGGCTGGATGATGTCATCTCGTAACATTTCTTGCACTTGTTTCTGTATAGCTTCTCGCTCCTTGAAAGATACTCTGTATGGCGATTGATGAATGGGATGCGTGGAATCTTCAGTGATTATTCTGTGCTTGGCAATGGCAGTTCGATTGACACCTTCTGTAGTCGAAAAACAGTCTTGAAACTCATCTAGTAGCCTGGTCAAATCGTCTTTCTGTTGCGACGAAAGCATTGGGTTTACGTCGAGCCCCACGAGTCCAGTCGAGCTAGCTCCTGGTGAACCTGCCTCTCCCATAACTGGTAAAACGTCGGAGAAATCACTGATGTCTTCGACGTAGCCTATTGCCATACCTTTCGTGAGGTGCTGCGGTTCGTCCCGAAAGTTCGTCACAAGAACTGTGGCACGACCATCTTGCAGTTGTGTGACACCCCTTGCGACGCCAATTCCTTTTTCCAGGAGAAGCTGAGTATTGCATTCAACCAGGGCTTCGTGGCAAGTACTTGCATCAGTGCCAATAAGCAAGAAAACTCCCGAACGTGGAGGTACCCTCACATGGTCATCTAGAACTCGTGCCGTCGTGAATATCGGCCGCCGGTCTTCGGATGGCGCGACAGGTTTTCGAAGCGTCAGGCTGCTCTCACCAAGATCGATTATAGCACCGTACTCACACAGAAAGTCCATTCCGAGTATGACGTCTCTAGAACAGTTCTGCAGAACGACGAAATTCACAGGGCATGCCTCGCCATTAATTATAACACGAGCGGTACACTTTCCGATAGGTGCTATGAGATGTCCCCCGGCGGTCCGTATTTCAGGGCCATCCCACACAGTCGTCACTTTCCTAAGACGGCGTGAGAAGCTCCCGCTAAGGACGGAATAGTCTGCTCCAGTGTCGACGAGCGCAATGGCGTCGTAGCCGTCAATCATCACATTGAGGTTATTTGACACGGAAAAACGCATGCCGTGTTGAAGACCACCTTTACTTGACTCACTGTGTCCCACCGCCGCTGGAGGCTCTTCGCTAACTTTGCCGGCGGCAACCCCACCTCCCGGGGTTGCCGTGCCTAGTTTTCCCGCCGGGGCAGGGGAGAGGGGCTCTCACGGCGAAGTTGGCGAGCAGGAGACGCTGGGCGACGGGGTGACGGCGAACGGGATTCTCGGCGCTGAATCAGTGGCGGAGACGGCGGGCTGCGCAAATACTCGGCGATGTCCCGTGGATGCTGGCCGTATCTTGGACACGGGTCGTTCGGCCGATATCCGCGGAGTCCAAGTTCGCGGTAGGGGCAGTGGCGGTAGACATGATTGGCCTCTCCACAGTGGAAACACAAAGGTTGGTTGTCGGCCGTCCTCCACACGTCGCTTTTCCGGGGGCCGCGATGGGTTGTGGGTGCGTATTGTTGCGATGGTGGTTCCCGTCGTGTTGGAGCCAGGTATTGGCGAGGAATTGCGGGAGGTGAATTTTGGACTACGGCTGCATACGTCAAGGCTGGCTGCTCAGGGACAACCTGGACAGGGGGTTCTGGCACAAGCGAGCGTCGCACTTCCTGCCGAACGACTTCCGCGATGGAAACGGATGCTGCGCGTTCAGACGATGGAAGCATCTTCGTCAATTCTTCCCGAATGATGTCGCGAATTGTGTCTCTAGTGCGTTCGGTGCCGCCAGTGGTCACGTCCAGTCGACTATCGGCCACGGAAGCCACGCAGGGGACGGCGGCGTTAAGTTCTTCCCGGATGATGCTACGAATAATGTCGCGAAGATTTCCGGGCTCGGCGGCAAGCGTTTCACGGTGGTTGTGCGCCAGTGTAGTGACACTAGGGCCGCCAGTGAGCCTGTGATAGTGGCCAGCTCTTGCCTGTAGCGCCCTTTCAATGTTTGTTGCCTCAGTAACAAACTCACTCACTGTCGTTGGGGGATTACGAATGAGGCCACCAAAGATGTCACTCTTCACACCTTTCATAAGAGTTTGCAACTTCTTTTCTTCGCTGGCCCGGGGGTCGGCGCGGGCAATCAGGCGGAGCACTCCTTCCACGAAGCTGGTGACGGTTTCATTTGGACCTTGGACCCTTGTCTGAAGGAGATCCTCGGCACGCTGCCGTCGGTACGGGTTCGCAAATGCCCGCTTTAGGTCTTCTTTGAAGATTTCCCACGATGCAAGTGAAGCTTCGTGGTTTTCGTACCAAGACTTGGCAGTCTCTTCTAGTGAAAAGTAGACGTTCTCCAGGCATTGCTTCGGGGTCCATCCGTTGTGGCGGGCGACCCGTTCGTAATACTGGATCCAGTCTTCCACGTCTTCAAATGGCTCCCCACGGAAGGGCATCGGCGCCCGAGGGGCGATGGGCATGTAGATGATTTGCGGTGCACTGGCTTCCGTCTGCTGGCCTTGGGAAGTCATGACGAATTTGGCCTTCGTCCTCGTTCCGTCGTGCAAGAGTCCAAATTCGGGTGGTTGATTTTGTAGACGTCGACTTGTACGTGGCTGGTCCTGATCCAGGAAGACGCGCCGACCGGGGCTCAGAATTGGGCTTGCTGCACGGCGTGTCGGAGGGGTACGCTGCATGGGTTGCGATTACCCCGCACCTCCACCAGTTTTGTCACGGATGACAAGACGACAGATGGATAGAGTAGGGCAAAACAACTGTTTTAATTAGGCGAACTTGTGCCCACCGAACTGAAGAAACACGAACAGGGAGGCCGCCGTCGAGCAAGAGAGAGCGCTCTTCCACTGCGAACGCGTTCCTCGTCGATTGCTCCCACGTGCGTCCGCGAGCTGTGCGCTGGACGCCACTCGGCACACTTGCGCGTCCTACCCGGCGCAGAATCTTCTCGAACGCGGTCGCATGACGCGGCGCTGTTCCGGTGGTCGCTGGCACTCCCTGCTCTTACTAAAAATGGAACGCTTTGTCGGAGCGTGTGGCAGATGATAGCAGCGACGGAGCAGCTAGGGGAGCGGCACGCACCGAAGGACACACTAAACTTTTTTACACCCTTTTAGCCAAAAAGGGTGTAGCATAAGTGGAAAAAGGGTGTTGGGAGGCCTTTACACCCTTTTTCTTGAGTCTCAACACCCTTTTCCTAGCTCCACGCCCTTTTTGTTTGAAAAAAAGGGTTTTGATCAACTTCAACACCCTTGGTTTTTCTTAGGGTGTTGAAAGGGTGTGGAAAAGGTGTTCAGCTGTTCATTGAATAAGGCCATGTTCGGATGCATAATAGCACTGTAAACAAGAAGACATCCCCTCATATACTCCTCTACTCGCAAGAAATTTCCAAACGCAAAAAAAAAATAATTGCTCTTATGCAATGATCGCTCGTTTCCTTATTCGGTGCACCACATGCCCCAAGTTTAGCTTTGGCACGTGAAACACCAATTTGAACCTTCAAAATTAAGAAGACTGTAGTCGCGTGGCGGAAAGGATGTTTACCAACTGCAACACGCTTGGCTTTCTGTAGGTTGTTGAAACGGTGTGAAATAGGTGTTCAGTTGCAAAAAAGAACAGCGGAGCTGGGGGTCGACCTAGTTTCTTCCGGTGTTGCTAAGTTTTGTTATGTTTGCTAAGCTTTACAATGTTCTTGCTAATCCAGGATGACCGCTGAGGGATGAGGCCAAGTTTAACTGGATTTTACAAGGCTGTTCCAGTGTGCCCCCCTTCCCCCCCCCCTCCCCATTGCCAGGAGATCCAAGAGGGAAACAAGGTAGGTCGGCCCCCAGCGTTGCTGTTTCTCCAGCCTTGCACCACTATTGCAAGCTGCGCGAATTTTTTTACCTTTTAGAATCCAAAAAAGATTAGTACCTTTGAAATGGTACAGTAAGAGGTGCGGATACGCATACGCCCCTTGTGCTCACACTCGAACAAGCTCGAAAGCCGACTTCACTGTTATAATACCCTATCTGCGGTGGTGCACCCTTTACAGGTGACCCAGTTCTTTTTCTGTGTATTTTTTTGCTAATGCCACCGAAACTACCTCCTGAAGCTTAAAGAGCTTCCCTGGTAATAAATTATGCAAATTCATATTGCTGTAAACATCGTGAGGTACAACCCCCCCCCCGCTTGTAGAGAATGTTCAGTCCACCCGTGTAAACAGGTACAAAATGTCTCCAAAATTGGAGGTCTCTCCACCCTTTTTCTTCGTTGGCGGTCTTTTCTTACACCCTTTTTTTCTTTACGCCCTTTTTCTTAGTTTCGAACACCCTAATTTGTAGCTTTACACCCTTCTGGGAAAAAGGGTGTTGAAATAATGAACACCCTTTTTGAAGGGTGTTGAGGTGGCAGGGAAGATTTGTATGGTATTTAATAAAATTCTATAAGTTGCGGATCAGAAAAACTACCGCGTAATTAAAAGTTTTTGCAAATCCGCGTGTTGATTTGTATATTCTTGTAGTAAAATCCATACTTCCAAAATTAGCGCTAAAATATTAGTTTTTTACGACAAGCCCACCGACTCCACCTGGGGGCTTTCCTCTGCTGGGTATAAAAGCAAGAACAGCACATGTACTGCTAAGTAAGTATGCCCTCCCTGTATCGCTTGCATCCCGTGTTCCAACTGTAACTTGTACGTATTGTCTGTTTGTTGAATGCTGCGCGATCCGCCGTTTGACGCATGGGAGACCGCGCATGGGAGACAACACCCTTTTTTTAGGGTGTTTAGCATCCTCAACACCCTTTTTTAAAGGTGTTGAGCTCAACACCCTTTTTTCATCCATACACCCTTTTTTTGCCAAAACACCTTTTAAGGGTGTTAGCCATGGTACAAGATTTTTACACCCGTTTCGGCCAAAAAGGGTGTAAAAAAAGTGTGGAAAACAAGCTGAGGGAGGGAACTGTCTCCGACGTATGGCAGAAATTCATGACGTCATTGCACCCGCGCGGCTCTCCGAGCGATGACGTCGCGCTGGCAGCGATCACGAACGACGGGATGAGTGTCCATAGACGGTTGACGCATTGACCTCAGTTTGTGCGTATCGCTGATAAGTCGCGAGCCGAGCACAACGGCGCCCCCTGACCGCAATCTCGTTCAGCGCTTGGGACGTCATAATTACCGTTCGTGCAGGAACGAGTCCACACAATTAGCTTATCAACAGCGACAGAATTATTTGGAGCTCGAAGGGCTATTGCAGTGCGTGTTTTTGCGCCCCGCTCGTGATGGGCCCATTCAACGCAGGTGCTTTTGGCTGGCATGTTCTGCGCTTGTAGAAAAAAAGTGTTGTTGGCCTGAGCTGCTATACTGCTCATATTGGCGTTGGAAACCGTCCTCATTAACCAAGTTGCTCTCATGTTGTTTACAACCGCACGAGTTGCAGCCGCACTACACCCTCATTCAGCTTACGAGCTCCGCTATCTGCAAAGTTACTGTAAGTGGTCAGTTCAGCGGCAAATTTAAAATAAACATTCCTTTATTTTTTTTACTATTAACTGTGACACCGATAGCGCGTCAGGTCTTTTTAATCCCCCTTGTTACCGGTGCGGAGCTGTGAGGTTAATCAAGTGCGTTCGTTTTTTTTTTTTGCGAGGTTGACACTCAGTGACCCTGTTAAATATTAGCTGTGGCCGGCTTGAACTCGTATTATCTTTTAATCCAGTGTTTAGGAGAACTCTATAGCATTAGTTTGTCTGGAGTACTCGGCAGAAGTGGGGAAATGCGCCCTTGAGTGTCTCGTTGAAGGATTGTTCTAATCCGAGACTGACCTCATAAGAAATGCGTTGATTCTCGTTATTCTTGCCGTCAACAAGTGTATTGCGGCCGCGATGACGCTCAGAGATTATTTGAGGTCTGAGTGTTTCACAAGCCACCAGCTTCCTTAGGGCCGCTCAACCCAGCCGCACTTTATTGAGATACAAAACCGCTGCATCAACAATTTAAAACCGGCCTTGTCAGAGAGAAACCGCGAAGTGTGCTAAAAAATAAAAGGTGGCTTAACGACTCTCAGGCGTTTCCAGGCGCTACATGTGTACGGCTGGACCGTTTTGTTTTCAGCGTGACTTGGGAGCGCACAGCAGTGGTCGCACCAGAAGCAAGATGAGGCTGTCTGATACGCAACCCCCGTGGGGTCAGTGGTCGCCTGCGTACGTGGACTGCGCTTGCACACGAAGGGCGAGAGGACGCGTGCGCGCAGCAGCGTCCAGACATTGCGTGCGCCAACTAAATGCGGGGCAACACCAGGGAGCTGGCCTCTGCAAGCGTTTGTGTTATTCCGAGCACCTCATCAGCATCTTCGCGTGCTCGCCCTTTTGCCGCCAATTCGACCCGATGGCTTCGTAGTGCTGCTTTCACGCCGTGGTCAGCGTGCTGCGGCTCCGGCATCGCGTGTGCCTAATTCTCGGTTTATCCACGCCTCACGGTATCGCAGCGACACGAATGCTCACAATCCAGGTGGCGCTGACCTGTGCGCGACATGCACAGGCCTTTCTTTCCTCCATCGCTCCGGGCGACGACCACCTCCGCGATCACACGCTCGCCTTTTAGACGTCACGCCTGCGGTTCCCCAGAGCGTCGACAAGCGCGTATCATTGACGTGCATGCAGGTAGCGCCCTGACGATCTTTACGCTGCCCACGCAGTGTAAAGATGTACCGGCGTTTTAAATGCAGAGCATTTCAGTAACTCACGATGTCACCCGCGTTGACGTCCGTAGTCCGCATCGCTCCCCCTACACTATATAAAAAATAATACTTACCGGCGCCAGGTTTCGATCCCATGACTCTACGGGCGGAACGCAAGGTACGTGGTGCTCTACCCACACGGCCACAAAGCCAACACAGAACGGAAGGTTACGAACGCGCCTTATATCATTGACTCATTCAACCGTCGGCCACAGGTGCGCCCTCTCCCCCGCGTCTTCCTCGCCTTCTCTCCGCTCGCAACACCCTCTCTCGCCGCGTTCGGTTCGGGCGCACAACAGGTGGGGACGTGCGCAACACCCTCTCTCGCCGCGTTGGGTTCGCGCTGAGCAACAGTCGGTTCGCGCGCAAGAACAGGTGTAGGCGCTCGCATCGCGCTCTCTCGCCGCGGTCGGTTCGCGCTTAAACCACATATGTCGTTCGCGCGCGCTCCGGTCGCTAACATCTGTGGCGTGATCGTGACGTCAACATCACGCGTTCGTGTGGTGGCGCGATTACGGCGCTATAACACTCTCTCGCGAGGGGCATTGGCTTGGCTTGGCTTGGATTGGATTGGATTGGATTGGATTAAAGTGGATTGTGTTGCGTCATAGCCGCGCCACGTTGCGTCATAGCCGCTCCACGTTGCGTCATAGCCGCGGCAGGGGGTTCACGGCACGTTTCACCATCGACTTCATCGACAATGTCTACGCTGGAAGACAACAATTACAACAACAACAACCAATACGTAATCCATAAGACTTGCAGGCGCGCCCCCCGCGGAAACGCTCTGCATTTGATCGTGCCCCTCGCGAGGGGGAGGAGGAGGAGGAGGAATAAACATTTAATTTAGCAGTCAATGTTGTTGGGTTGACCGCCAGGTGGGGGACCTCCTTAGTCCAGGAAGCCCTGGGTCTTGGCGGCCTGTCATGTTTCTTTTTTTTTTGTTTTGTTGTCCGTTGCGTCTCGTTCGCGCTTCTATTGGCGGTGAGCGCGAACACAGGCGGCGCTGCGAAGCGCGCCTCCGTGACGTCAGCTTAGGGATTCTCGAATTTGTCGTCTGCTTCACTCAGGATCGCTCTCCCTGCTGTTTCTTTGCTCTCGGTCAATGTCTGATGCTTGTCCGCAACAGAATTGGCGTGTGGGTAACTTTTTATCATAATAACAGGATTAAAATCGCTTACACTAACTCATGGTGTCAATTAAAGTATAGTTTTGGATACCGCTACGGGAGAAACATTGCCGGAACCACCCCATTCCATGCGAAGCCGGTCCTGAGCGGAGCGCGAAGAGTCGGAGCTAGGCGTCAGCTTCTTAAGTAAGCATTCGAACAAAAGGAACAGTCAGCTGCTAATAACCGACAACAGCGAAAATGCAAGACCAAAACAAATTCTAGGCCTTCAGGGCTGTTGGCTTTGGCAGAAGGCATTACGATTCCCGGTAATCATATGTAAGGTAAAACAGTTTTTGCAACCATGCCGAACGCTCGAACGTGTTTTGTCACATCACTTTACGTTGTCAAGGCATGAAAATTTGCCGACATGCGCTATAGACTGCAAAAACTGTAGGTTGAGTTCCAAATAACCCAGTGTGTATATACGGGCGTGCTGATTCTATACCAGGCATCTACCAGTATGGAGGTTTATTGAGCAAAACGAGTCACGTCTTCGTTAAATTTATAGTAACACATATATGTTTGTTAAGACCTGGAGGGATATTTCGGAACATTTTGCACAGCCATATCTTCCCAATATTCGGATATGCGTTATAGGAAAACTGCACTCAAGAGGAGGAGGAGGAGGAGTAAGGGGAGGAGGGGAAAACTTTATTTAACAATTAAATCGATCTGGTTAGTGGGACGGGTCCTCAGTCCAGGACAACAGAGTAAAAGTAATTTTCTTCAAATCATAAAACGCCATCCGGAGTAGAATAGGATTTGTTCTTCGCGCCTGGAAGGGTTGAAAAGCAATAAGGGCTACTTGGAATTCTTCGGTTTCGATTCTTGTAATATATGCACGTATACTATTTATTACGTTAGTTAGCGAGTATATCATGCCTTCAACACTGTAATCATGTCATTATTGTTCGAGTTGAGAGTCAGTTCGGTATGATAACGATATAATTACGATAGAAATTCGGAGCACAAAAGCCGCCTTCGAGTATTGTGGACCACGTCGTTTAGGGCGCGATCGCGGGGGGTAGCACAAACATTCTCATTGTATTTGCATGTGAATAAACAAAGCACGTTGCGAATATGCACCTTCTTGCACGCAGCCGTAATGAAAGCCAATTTGTGAAGAAGGGAATGTATGACATACAACATGAAGGAAGTATCCACACGACCTTTGTGAGCCTCCCAAACATTCCGAAACCGCCTAATAAGAAGTTGGTGACGGCGCAGAAAAATTAAAGCGTTGGGCAGAAAAAAAGCAAGAAACATTAATCTGATACAAGACAGCAACACCGAAAGAAATAGAAGAAAGCCGCTTTATTTCCTGCTGTGCGATGCGCGTGTAGGGGCCGCTGCTTGGTACGTGGCATTAGACAGTTGAGTCTTCATTAGAGCATCTAAAAAATACTGCAGGGAAACCCACGCATTTTTAATACTTACCGACAAGCTCTGATCGCTGATCCTCGCGAATAAGCTAGAAAGGACGAGTTACACACGGTCTTCTGACCGATGGTCTGAAGAAATTCGTTCTCTATCTCTTCGTATGTTGCAAACTTTGGGGGATACAGCTTCAAATTATTCAGATGCGTTAGAAGCTGGCAAAATAATTGAGTCATTAGAAATACGCTTTTTAACGCACTACAGCAACAAAGCGGGCCATTTCTAGTACAGGCACTGCTGCCCCTCACAAGCCGAGTGTAGCAGACGACAGCGGCGCGAGTCCCTAAGCCGACGTCAGAGCCAGGGGGCGCCACTCAAACATCTCACCGCCAATAATACTGCGATCGAGCTTTCGCCAAATGCGCGTCATGTAATTATGGCCTCTGAATCCGAAGGCTGTATCGCTGTTTCTTGTTTGCGTTAGCTTCGCTTTAGACGCTTTCAGCGTACGAGGAGAATTTTTAAAACCGGGCCATCTTAGTGGCCTGTGTTCGCGCAGCCCACTCTACACCCACGGTGGACCTATGCAAGCGCCCCACAGTAACGAAGCGCTAGTCCATGATGTGGCCCCACCGCTGCCGTCTTCACCATTAATTCTGTGGTGGGTGGAATAGCAGGTTGGCACATTTTCTTGCATCATATAGAAGGACATCCAGGGGAAAAAAAAGAAAGAAGGCTGTAGGGCGGGGCACGGCGCACCGCGCGGCGCAGGGTCTGAACCTCGAATGGATAACGGCGGCTTGCGTCACACGAGGCGTGGGCCACTACGAGGCAAATTAAGATAAATGAAGTCGAGTCTGGTCTGAGCCCGGCCGCTTCTTTGTTTTTATTTTCTTCATTTTTTGAAACTACTGTTTTTAAGCTGTCAAAGTCAGCAGAAGCTGTTCCTTGAGCGACACTTGGCGATACTTTTTTTTCTTTGCTTGAATAATTTCTGTATGTGCGGTGTCGATCCTAAACGTATTCGACCATTTCTTTTATTATTTTTTATTTTTTACCCATATTCTCTGCAAATTTTGTTTCATTGCTTTGCAGAGCTGACAACCTGAACGGTTTTACTTATCATCATGCACTCAAGACACGACACCCTTCAACACAGGGTCGCAGTTCCCACGTACTTGTAATGCGTACGGACGTCTGTGGGCTGCGGTTTCAACTTTCAAATGACATCTTTCCATTTCCTGAAGGTGGAACGCGCAGCCAGCTTTTATTCAAAAGTGATGCACCTTGGTAGCTGAAACCGCGTCGCACAGGTTTTTGTCCTCGATTGTACATGCTTAGGGTGACTAGTAAAGCTAAACACATGCCCATTTTTTAACGCGTAGCATTCTTTGCCGAGTGCCCCCACAGCCAGGACCATGTAACGCCCTTCATTTCCACAAAAATGCAGATTTTGCGGAAGTAGCATTAGTGTTCTCGCTGATGGCCCTGCAGGAAAGCCAAATTTCTTTGACGATGAGGGCGAATGATCGTGAATGAAGTGAAAGAAGAAAGAGGGACATTCCCCGTGGCCGGAATCGAACCTGGGTCCTCCTCGCGTTGTGAAGCCAGCATCCGTCCGATTCCTTCATTTCGACTTGTAAAGCTCAGACTACAACTAAAAAAATCCGTTACGACGAAGCTTCGCGTTTAACCATCGTCGTCGTTAGACAGAGGGGTGCATGATTTTAATCGTTATAATAGTGTAAATTGAGATAACTGGTCGAACAGAATTTTAAAAATACGAAAAAAATAATAAAAATAGAAAAGAAATAGCGAGAATGGCGAACCGCCTAACGCTCTGCATTTCCACCAAAATGCAGATTTGGCGGAAGAAACACCTTCAATCGTTATAATAGCGTAAGTGGAGATAATTGGTCGAACATAATTTTGAAAAACCAAACATTTTGCCTTTGAAGAACTCACACTTTAGACACGCGGCATAAGAATGCTACACATTAGTAGACAATTCTCTGAATTTCTGCAGACATTTTTAATTGATGGCCAAGTATCTCTTGGTGGACATTGTAATCGCAGCATTTTGGGCTTTTTTTTGCTTATCATTATATGAAAGACCATCCTTGGCCCCAAGAACGTTTATTTATTTATTTATTTATTACATTTATTTATTTATTTGTTTATTTATATATTTATATATTTATTTATTTATTTATTTCTATTTGTTGGTTTTAAGTTTTCATCCGTACGCAAGGGAATAAGTGAGCTGCGTTCATCCGTGCATGTGTTAATTGCGGAAACGAGGTGTGACGGAACATTCTGGTACTTGGCGAATTAAAACCTAATTTCCAACGACCCTGGCCCCACGGTTCTCCTTGCCTGGGTAATTAAGTCCGCGATGCGTTAGAAATCCCAGGCCACAGCCGGGGGGCGGTCAATGATGATCGTGGTGGCCGAGCCCGAGACGCTTACACCGCGTCCATTACGGGTCAGGCACCGTGGCTGCCTCGGGGGGCGGCGCGGGGCGATTATCTGTCTTCCCGCAGGGCCAGTGCGACAAAATGAGGCGCCCGCCGCTGACCACGCGAGCTTACCTCTGCGGTCACCGAGCTGGGCTGATTGCTAGCAATCGGCGGCAACTGGCCGGGTTAAATTATTCACTACCCTGTGGCAGCCTGATGCGCACTCGTATAAAGAGCCAAAAAGTTATTTCGTGCGTGAACGTGTTGCGTTAACGCCCCTTCCCCCTCTTTCACGTCGCAGGGAAGCCGGCGTTGGCGTCGGCGTTGACCGTGAGCACAAAATCGGCGCGAGAGAAAAATTCTGCAACGTCACCTTGAGGCGCCCACTGAAATCCCGGGATCGTAAGGCGCTGCCGCAACATATGGCGTGCGAGCAGTGGCGGAAAGTTTTCACCGCTCAGAAAGTTTTCATGCGATGCGAACCGTTATGTCGCCATGATATGGCCACAAGGGCTATTTGATGCGACAGGCGGCCCACGACGAAAACCACGGCCAAGAAACATAAGTGCGCGAGTTGGTGTTATTTCCTCTATAACATCACTGATGTCGTTGTTTGGCGTAAAATGTGAAAGTTTTTTGTGCTTCTTATTTTTTTCTGGTGAAAACAACGTCCATGTCCGAGGCAACTGCAAGCCAAAACCCAATACCCTGTTTCTTCTCGTGAAACAGCCTGCTTTCTTGCACGAGAACTAGTAGAGTTCAGAAAGTATTATTACTGAGTTTCGCTGTTTTGTTTGCCAACGCGCACCAAGCGCGTCAAATAGCCTGTCAACTTCTACAGCGCAGGAAGTCTTCCCTACTGTGGCGGTTTCGAGTCTCGGAAAATCGTGCGAAGCAATTTAGTCCTCCCTTGGAATGCGATTCGAAGCAATAAGCCACTGTTTGCGCAAGCTATACCTCTTTAAGTCGAGCCAGTTGTCGGTCGCACTGTATCTTTTTTTCCGTTTCTTTTTTTTTTTTTTTTTTTGAAATAGTAATCCTCTCCATGGAATTTCCCACCACCCTGCATATTAATCCGCTGGAGTTTAGAGAAAGAGAACGGCTGTATTGTCTGAAGGGGACGTGAATGCCCTGGTGGTGAAGAAGGGAGACGAAGATGGAAGGGGGAAAATCTTACAGCGGCCGCGTGAATGCTGCCTGTGAATTCGTTTCTTTTGTCACCAAGCATAACTTGTTCGCGGTCACCTGTTGCAGAGGCTAGGCCAAAATTTTGTTTAAAGCTTTGCTTAACGCTCAGTCGCTGCATAATGTTGCTCTGATCAGAGGATCGAGTGGATTTCAAGATAGCTGTCACTGATGTGTGCATCACTGTAAATAAGACTCCGTTCTGCCGCCTGACACCTGCATGCCATATCGTGACTTCCGCTGTAATGAGAAATTCAAGTAGCAATTACGAATTTACAAACTGAAAGGGTAATTGGACGTGTGAAGCGCGGCATGAATATTTATTGGGGAGGCGCTCTTTAATTTGTTGACAGCAGTACTCCGGAACGAGCTGCAGTGGCGACATGGGTCTAGTCAGTAGCAGTGCATCACCGAAAAAAAATCACTGTTAAAACAATGAAACCGCTGAAAAGATTCAGACACCGCTCCGTCTAACGACGACGGTGGTTGACACGCGAAGCCTTCTTGCGTGCGATTGAAATGGCGAAGTGCCGAAGTCAAAGCAAGAATGAATGTAGTAGAGTGATCGCTCAGGGTAGTACTTAATCGTTAAGCTGAACGAAGACACGCAACTAAGAGATCGCCTTTATTGAATCGAAAAGTTTTCTCTCATTTAAACGTTCTCACTTGTATCGACGACAGTTCCACACTATGACCTTGTGATCGCTGTGGTAGGCGGTTGGAGGTTGTGATCCCTGTGGTAGGCGGTTGTGATAGACGGTTGGAGATAGACGGTTGGAGGCGCAATCGGATAGACGTCAACAGGTTCGATTCCGACCACGGGAAGTGCTTTTTTTTTTCTTGAGGCGCTTTTGTAAAGTTGCCTTTCCTGTAGTGTGCTTTGCCGTACTCTGGCCGCTATCTGTGAAGCATACAAAGGTTTGCTCTAAAAGACAGAAAGACTGAGCGCGGGGCGAATGGGTACGTAAGTGCCGCACGACCTGCCTTTTTGCTTTTTGCGCGTGTCATCTACTTTAGCGCTGCTTTCTTTTTTTCGGAGACGAAATACCTAGCGTTTGCGAGGTCAGGCATGCAGCTTTTGCAGGTACGTGCAGGGTGTGTCGCAACGCCCCCGGGACTCTTGAGCACATCGTCTGGGACTGTCTGAACTTCCCAGAAGATTCTACATCAGGAAGACTTCCACCCGCCTTTGAAGAGGCTAAGCGATCTAACAACCAAGACCTCCAACTCGAGGCCGTCCAGCGGGTCATCGTGGCGTTGGCCAGGCAGGAGACTTCGCAGCCCGGTAACGGGCGAGGGGCCTCTAACCCTGGTGGCGACAGCGAGGACGACACTGGCCAAGTCTGAAGTCTTAACTTGGACTTCAACCGCAGGCACAATAAATGTTTTTCCAATCCAATCCAATCTTGCAGAAGTAGAAAGTCCGTACCATGACCTTAACAGTTTCCTGGGCCATATCTATTACCACTATTTGGCTAGGTTAAAAAGAACTCGAATTTGTCGCTTCTACGCGTCTTGAAAAGCGGGTGGTTGTTCCCCTCCCCTGAGCACTTGGAGAGAGCACTGTCCAGCTCGGACCCTGACGACCAGCTTTGGCTGGTGCAGCGAACACAAGAAGCCGGACGGTCTCAATGGGTCCTGGAGGAAGGACTCTTCCACAATGCGAACTGCTTCATAGGGACGTTTATTCCTCCTCCTCCACCAGGCACCACGGCGCCCGATTTGGTTATGTGAAAGTCAGCCAAGGAAAGGATGGCAGGAGCAAAATATAATCTTTTGTTTTTCGCTTATTCGGTGGTTGACAACAGCGAAAAAGAGGAAAAAGTGTCCGTGTATGAACTTTGCTCGGAGCAATTTAAAACCGCGTTGATGACCTTTTCTCTTTTTTCCCAATGAAAGCAACTTGTTAAAAAATATTGGCGTGCTATAAGACGCAACGCATATTGGGGTGCCGCGGCATAAATTAGGCAACTCAGGGATCTCTATCACGCTTCGAAATCTCGTCACACGGACGTCTTCCTTTGTCGTCTCCATTCGGAAAACGGCCGCCGGGAGAGGCGATCGAACCCGCGTCCTCGTAATCAGCAGCCAACGGTTTAGCCATTCCGACGGGCTCCGCTTAGGAAGTATCTGCACTTTGTGCGGCCTCTTAAGCGAATTGTGAAACGCGCCAAGTAAGCACATTTGCGATGAGGGCATTCGCCTTTACGCAGTGCACTGCGACCTCATTGCTCGTGGGCAGTCGTAGCGAGGTAATTAGGGCAGAGTGGACGGTCATTCCGCTTGAATGCTGCCTAGGGTGGTATACATTGCCCTTCTCTCAACTAGCAGAAACGTACCATTGCAATAGGCGCGTGCATCCTTTTCCCGCTGTCGTGGCCATGAAACAACCTTGATATTGTAGGGGTTGACCGAAGGGGAACAAGTGCGCGAGAGATCTCGAACTCGAAGGTGATAGTGCGTTGACCCGACGTTATGAACAACGGATGGTCGAGCAGTTTTGTCGTGAACCGTTATTGCTTTATTCGATTCGCGTTCGACACTAATTTATATATATATATATATATATATATATATATATATATATATATATATATATATATATATATATATATACACACACACACACCAGCCAGGCGAGTGTTTGCCGTGACGAAGGCAAGTCTCTTGCTGAAACGTTGGCAATCGTGGTCGCTACCGTAATTGTTCGAAGTTTTCTTTTCTTGTGTTATTTACCATCTTCCAAGTTTTATTGTTCTCTCTCTCTCTCTCTCTCTCTCTCTCTCTCTCTCTCTCTCTCTCTCTCTCTCTCTCTCTCTCTCTATCTATCTATATATATAATATATATATATATATATATATCTATATATATATATATATATATATATATATATATATATATATATATATATATATATATATATATATATATATATATATATATATATAATATTAGCGAGTCAGAATAGGAAATGAGGGTCTCGTTGAAATAAAACAGAAATAATGATTGGCAGTAAAAAAAAAAACTCGGAAACCAAAGGGGAGAATGTGGTAGGTCATTGAAACAGATCAAAAATTTGGAAAGACAGAAAGAAAGGGGAGGGAAAAATGCCCGCCGGGTGGGATCCGAACCCACGACTTCCAGAATACCGGTCTGGTGCGATTTTTTCCTCCACTTTCTTTCTGTCTTTCCAAATTCTTGATCTATTTCAATGACCTACCACATTCTCCCCTTTGGTTTTCGAGGTTTTTCTTGACTGCCAACCATTATTTCTGTCATATATATATATGGCGGCGTTCATTTTCTTCCCTTGGTGGTCACTGTGTTCCCTTCTCTTTCCAGCGCACAGCTCCAGCGTGGGCTGGCTCACAGCGGCCCGGGCAAGGCAAGCCGGCAACGGGCTCCCGCACAGTGGCCTGCAGTGTACACAGCCGACAGAGGTGAGTGCGGGAGCTCATTTTTGCGGGGCTGCTACGCCACGGCGGCCTCATTAGCGGAGCTGGAGAACCTGGCGATCATAATTCACCTTCGCTGCGTGTGCGCTGACGCAGCTACGCCCCTCATGTGGCAGCACAAAAATTGTGGCGGCGGCGAAAACGCAGATGGGGACATGGGCAATTTAAATTGCCCGCTAGTATTGGTCGCCCAAAGAGATTTTTCATCGTCGCCGCTGGGTTGTGATCGATGAATAAGTGCAATTTACTTGCATCTTCTTTTTTTTTTTTTTTTTTCACCTGTCTGCCAGAGCAGGCCCGAGGCAACGTGAACTCGCTTGAAGTCGTTATAATAGCGAATGTTGAACTTGCTTGAAGTCGTAATGACGAAATAGAACAGCGCGCCAGTTTTCCGTGGGTAATTTCAGTTGGAAGCTACACATTGCTGGTTAGAACGCCTAAAATGGCTGGTTCTTGAGGGAAACGCATGGGGAGTAAGGACGCACGCACAGCGCCGTGTCTTATTCTCCAGAATACTGCTCGAACTGGTATAAAGGGCAAGCGTTGTGGCGCGTATGTGGTCCCGCTTTGTGTATCACTGTTGAGCAATGGTTCGCGAACTTCGCCACGCTGTTCTCACCCCGAGTCGCGAAAAACAAAACACAGAAGTCAGCATGGTTCGCGGCAGGATGAACGCAAAAGCGCATTGTGCGTCTTGTGGGGAGCGGTTTCCGCTCTCGTCTGACATGGCTTCGTTTTAACAAAGCCACGTAAGCCATTTCCCACTTCGCGCACGCATTTCCCCTTCCATGTATTCTCTGCATTTTCTCTCTGCGGAAGTTGGAGGGGGGGGGGGGGGGGGGGGTAAAAAGAATGCGCATGCATGGCTGACGTGTAGCTTTAAGTCAAACTTGAGCGCCCTCACATTCTTCTTCGGCCGCACGAAGACCACGCGGCCGGCGCATTTTGAGCAGCGTGGTTTCCTTGCGCACCCACGCTTGTAACGCGGAGTTGCCGACGCACAGAGTCCTCCTTCACGCGTGATTCAGATATATTCGCGGGCGCTTGACGCAAAAAAAGCAGAAAAAAAAGATTGAAACTGGGTGGGACGGAGGATAGGCAGCTGTCGGCGGTCTGAAAGCGCTACAGAACTGGCTGGCTGTGTGTGTGTGTGTTTTTTTTTAATATATACTATCTGCGTAATTATACTACACAATGTACTACTTAAGTTGGTGATATGGCAGAATGGCCGTAAAATTTGGCACTTGTTCCTAAGTCATTGAACAGTATTTTCGCGCATTGTGGCAGCATTGCGAGAGTTCACTTTCCGTACGTGTCAGCATCGTGGAACACTTCTCTTCTAGCGTCGCGGTAGAAGGGGCTTAGTGGCTAAAGGGATGGTGCTGAGCACGGGGTCGTAGGTTGGATTCGCGGTCATGGCTGCTGTTTTTGTGATAACGGCAAAAATGGAAAGCGCTTGTGTGTAGGAGATTTCGGCACAGGTTGAAGAACAGCGGGTGTACAAATTAATACGTAGTTCTCTACTGCTGCGTATTAATTCCTTCACACAGAACACAAATAAGCCGGAATGGGAGTAAATGGCTTGTGTCATAACTCAGTACCAATTCGGAGTTTTCAAAACTCCTTCCAATGGGAGTTTCGCCTTACTCCCATTATTTCGGCAGTTTTTTCAGTAGCATATGGGAGTTTCATTTTACTGCCACTACAATGGGAGTTTACAGGGGTACCATTGGGAGTGTATTGTTTCCTCCAACTGGGAGTTTTCAGGGGGCGCATTCGAGGTTTTTTTTGTGTGTGTTTTTGTGCGCTTCATATATATGCGCTGCAGTTGAATTTATTACTGCATTTGGGAGTTCTTAATAAGGGCACAGGCCGCATTTTTATTTTTCGTTGGTGATCACGTAATTTCTAGTCTTTTTCCGCTTCAAACGTTGAATGGCGAAACGTGAAAAGTTTGTTTTCTGCACAGTCAATTTATTGCATAAAAATTACATGAATACGATACACGTGTGAACACGTTAATAAGACAATAAAAACACTGAATCAACAAAACACCTACATCGAGAACACAAGGTATCTTGGTAAGAACTTTATCTACTACAACACTCCTAGATCTCAACGAAAAAAATTTAAGCCATTTACAAACAATGAGGTCAGCATGTCGTCGGTGCGCTGTTTGCTTGCACCTGCCTCCCAAACGCTGACGTTGCCGCACCCCCTGGCACGTTCTTCTGGAAGCCACAACAGCACATTGATTAGGGCGATAGCAAAACGCTTTAAATCTGCGGTAACAAATACATAAGCATATTGTGCATCTGACCTGAAAAAAAAAGAAAAAAAGAAACGACACTGTAAAGACGCTGAACTTGTCACTCTTATGTCCAACTTTCCGTAATGTCTGAATGTTTGTTTAAACCTACGCAAAATTGCACTTCTGTCCGAGACACCTGCGCTCACTTGTTCGTCAAAACGAAGTGTTCTGCTGTTCAAAAAGGTGCGCGACCCTTGTGGCGACCAACTTATCAAAATGCTTCCTTTCCCTCTTTTCCTTGCCTGTAGTGTTCTGGGAACGAGCTTCAAGTTTTACCCCCCGCACTGCCCCTCTCTCCCCTCACCGAAATTTAAGGAAAAATTTCGGTCGGTGTGACACCTGCGCGTGCCCCCCTTCAAAAAAAAAAATAAAATAAGCAGTCGTCTGTCGACTCTACAGAATGTTCCCTCGAATGGAGTTTGCTGGTTATAGTTACACGCGCCTAGCGTACGGAGAGCTCCCACGGGGCCCCGACCTTCTCCCTGTCCAGTGAAAGCAATTAATCGCCGGCGGCACGCGGCAGTCACCCTCCTCGTAGCAGGCGCGGCTGGCACCACACCTACTTCTCAATAAAAGCGGCCGCCCTGCGACGTTTGACCGGCCAACTTCACCCTCGCTTGCCAGTAAGCCACAGACACAGCCTAACAAAAACACCTAACAGCCGTCCACAGTTCGGACAGTTTTCATTCTGCTTGCGAGTGTGAATGAGTGAGTGTTCCGCTCGAGACCCGCGCAAATACGCATTGCTTTCACACCGTTCGGCCTCCCCAATGACGTTCCGGGCATGGTGCCGTCTTTCACGCACAACGCTCACCTCCAGTGGCGGAGAATCTCCCGTGCAGTGGCGCGGGAAACACGTTGAGTTTATTTGACGCTAGAAGGGGCACAAGTCTCCCAAAATGTTGCGTACAATAAAAAACGTGAAAATCTTACCTTCAACCACCTCGCAGAGGCACAACCACGTTGTTTTTAACGAGCCACTCTCAGCGATCACTGCATTTAGGCCTCGCGCCGGCTGGCTGGCGTATACCGTCGGCTCGAAAGTCGGTGACACGGAGGCGACGTTGCAGTCCGTCGCACGTCAATCCAGGCTGGTTCCACAATGTTCGCAACGAGCTTCGGTTGTTGGGAAGCACTTCACATCCATTCGTCCGGCCGCAAGTTCACACTGGCAATAAATTTTCGGGGACGCTGGGACGCTGGAGCTCACACGACACACGACACCAACTGGCAGCCATTTTGTAAGGACGCGTAGAGGAGGAAGGGGTGAAGGAGGAGGAGAAGGAAATGGAGGCGGCGTGGGAGTTTTTAATACTCCCATTAGGACAAACGCAGTAATCACAGCCAGATACTGCGTTTTGTGAAGAGGTACAACCGTGGTAAATGCGCTTATTTACGACGGCTTGTGGCCCCCGGTGTAAACTGGCAGTTTTTCCACCATCATACTACCAAACGTGGGAGCAGGCCGCCTGTCGTGAGGAGTTTAAAAGACGTATTCCAGCCAAGAAACTCCCATTCAGGCTAACTTGTGTTTTGTGTGTTTGGCTAGTGTTTTTTTTTTTTTTTGCATCATGCAATCATCATCACCGTCGTCATCGTCTTATCACCATCATCTCCGCTGCAGCACGAAGTTTTTTTTCCTAGATATCTTTAACCGCTCCTGTACTGCGCCGCCCGAGTCCATTCGTTACCTCCGAAATTTCTGATTCCGTCCCTCCATTGAGATAATTGTCAGTGACTGGTGCCGTCCCGTTTCTCAGAAGGTATAACTCCGTTACCCTGGCGGCTGTCCCGTTTGTTTGTTAGTTCTCCGCATTACATGTACACCCGAAGTCGACTTGTTCCACTCGATTCGAGCTATACGATACGCCTTTCACCCGAGCTTGTGTTCTGGCATTTAAAATTTATTTTAAGAATTTCGTTGGCCGGGTAACAAGAAACAAGGTTCCCAAGGGGCGTCGTCTGCTTTCCTCTGGTGGGCGCAAAGGCAACACCGTCTAGAAAAACGTGAGCACTTCCTTCTGTGGGAACAGCGTCCCCCCGTCAGCGAGCCGTGGAGTGCTCGGTTCCGCGCCTCCCTTCGACCTCTGCCGCTGCTGCTGCTGCATTAGACGGCGACCGGGGGATGCGCGCTGTCTCACCACTAGCGTGACGTTTGTCATTCTGTGCGCGACGGCCTTTTGTATCGATTCGGTGTTCGCGGACGCCCTGGCCGTGTCCCTTGCGAGAGGCCATTGTTGGCGGGGAATTTGCTGCCCGCATCGGCTGGAGTGCGCGGCGCTCTCCCCATTGGCGGATTCCCGTTGTAGGTTTCCCGAAGCTGCAGGAAGTGTGTTAAACGGGGCATGTGGCCGTTTTCCGAGTCTGTCCTCCACTCCGTGTGTTTCCTCGGCTCGGATGAGTGGAGGATACTGCAATGCTTTTACGTGCGAAAACCATTTTCAAAGAAGCTTCTCGACTGGGGGATCGATTTGAGGAGGGATTCAGAATACGGGGGATAGTGTCACTCGTGTCATCATGGCAGGGTTACAATGCTGATACGCTGACCATGTCAGCGTTGATAACTCGGCGGTTATGACACGGTGCAGTATGAATTGCTGCTTCTCAGGCTTAACTCGCCGGCTTTATGTTAGCGTGTAATGCGTAAAATGTATGTGATTGTTTATTATATTTGTTACACGTGGCCGCTTTATCACTCTCGCGGGTTCGCCCTCGGGTCCGCATTCTTTCCTAACACTTTGGCACTATATACATAGGTGAACATCTGTGCTGCGTGTTCGCGGCGATGTATGCGATGCATCGCCACTTTGCAGCGTTTAGTTGAATTCGCTTGTTCTTACAGGTAGTAGTGCCCCGTGAAACAGTTGTTTTCGTCTGTCTCGCAGAGAAAGAACAAAAAAGTTTGAAAAGTGAAATTCTTGGGGTTTTACGCGCTGGAGGTGCACCTAGGCTATGAGACGCGCCGTAGTGAAAGGCTCCGGATTAATTCCTACCACCCGGGGCCTTTATACATGCGACGAAATCTCGACACAGGGGCGTTTTCGCTTTTCACCTCACCAGAAAAACAGCTGTCGTGACTGGGGTCTTAACCGGCGCCTTCGGGCTTATTAGCACGATGCTTTAGTCACTGACCCAGCGCGGGGGGTTAAAAGTTGGCAAATTAGCAGCTGAAACATACTTTCGCTGGAATGAAAACTTCGGTCTAGGCGCAGCCTTGTTAAATCTTCCGACTTTTATTGGGATCACAGTAATAACGTCGAATGAAGGCGTGCGCATACGAGATTGCTCTGGAGTTTAGTTCTATACATTTATGCGTTTTTATTTAACGACATTGGTATGGAAGTTCAATTTGTCGTAGCAAATTCACGTGGATGATAGCCAGTTCCTCCACGAAGAGCGTGGTCGTTATACTTCGTATTGAGCGTGTGCAGAAGTAATCAGTAATCTCGGCAACCATAAGTAAAAAAATATATATTATTCAAGAGCAAGTAAACGCTGGAAGGCAATGTACGGCCAGTATAGGAAATCGTAGGAGAGAGAGAGAGAGAGAGAGAGAGAGAGAGAGAGAGAGAGAGAGAGAGAGAGAGAGAGAGAGAGAGAGAGAGAGAGAGAGAGAGAGAGAGAGAGAGAGAGAGAGATTTTTTGTAAAGAGTGATGTAGGTTTGGCTACGGGCGGGTCCCTCCGTCCAGGGCCCCGGTCTCTTCGAAGGACCAAGTCCCTCTGAACCCCAGTGTTGGAGCTGGTCAGAGCTGCCTCCCATAGCTCGAAAGTGTTTGGGGGGTTTGGTGCTGAAGAGGAAGAGCAGAGGGCAACAAGGGGCCCTTTGCGCCCGCCTGAGGCTCGCTCCAATTCCTTCCCTCGTATTTTATTACGGCGGCCTCTGTTTCTGCCGCGGGGACGGGTGCATGGGAAGAGAAGCCGGACAACGCCAAACAGCTGGGGCGTCCTACGCACTTGACCTTGACGATCGCCGGGGGAGGGTGATGTCGGAAGGTGACGTCACTTGTTTGGGTGGCCTTTTGGGAACAGGTTCTGCAGGGCAACCGCAGCCAGTTTCAGGCTGCACTGTACTCTGTCTTTTTTTTTTTTTTTTTTCTTCGGGGACGTTGCTTGCATTGGATATGCGCTCATAATGTCGCTTCTACATTTGTGGCTTATTCCACGAACGCCGTCACGGGCTTCTTGGAAGAACGGTACGAGAAGTGTGCCACGTGGGCTTTCCCTCTACTCTGAGCTCGTCAACAATACTGTGCGGCCTTCGGCCTCTGTTTTCGCGCGCCGTGGTTTCCGGCGCCAGCGTCATCGCGCTCGCCTGTCGCCGCTGGAAAGCTGGCGAAGCAACCGGCGATCGTGGTCACGAGCAAAAGCAGCCGAGGCTGACCCCACTAGTCTTCCTGACTGACATTATTTGCTTTAATGCGTGAAATGGGCAGCATGTGCTGCCCATTTGCGGAATACACCGAAAGGAACAAGGTGCTTCTAACGTCTGAACCGTCTTTAATTTGGGTCTGGTTACCGCGCTACAGGTTAGGTTGCCACGCATTAGGAACGAACGTACCACATGGGTTCTGCCAGCCTGGGCTCGACGGTCTCGCATTTCTTTTTGAAAATTCGCGGTTGCTTGGCACTGCGCGCAATGTTTCCGCTAAAAGCATTTCACGCGAATGAAGGGTTTCGCATTTCCGTAGCGGCCGTTAAACGTCACGATTGGGCTATTTTACAGCGCTTTGTAGAGCATAATTTTGTTAAGCTTGCCTTTACGTGATAAGCGCGAAATTAAACTAAAGTGGAGAAAAAAATCAGCCGTGTTGCTGAGAAGGCTGGAGTGCAATTATGGTGCAGTGGTATGATTCCTGGCGCGAAAACAGCGCAGCCTCGGTTCAATCCCGCGTGCCGAAGAACGCTTAGCAGTGAAGCCGACTTTGAAGAATGGCGTGCTTAATAAATGCCCCAAGACAGCTTTCTTTGGCATCAAGCTGCTTATACGGCCCATAGAAAACTGTCTTTCCAGCAATGCATTTCTGTATAGTAGTGAAGCACACTTCGAATCGACTCTGTGTAAAGCATAGCGGTGTATGCTTACGCATTTTCCGACAGTTGCCACTTGAGAGTTTCGGGAATATTTTTTTGTTGTTGTTGACTTCGTTATGAAAAGGGGGTTGATTGGCCACAGAGTATTTTGCGTCATAATGAATCTATTCCCGAAAATCGACCATAAAGCTCGTTTACGAGCTGTTTTCATTCGGTTACGGTCGCATAGCCCGACGGCACCTGCAGAGATAAAGCCTTGTAACTCCGTTCTAGCATTTGACGGAATGTTCCACTTATTGACGGCATTTGAAAGCTCGCTCCGTGAGCTTTCGTTTTCTACCTCTCGCACAACCACAAAGCAGTGTGACGATGTAGTGGATGTAAAGCAAAGTGAATTTGCGTTTCTTTGTCCTTGGTCGCCTTTAAATTTTTTTTTTGTTGTGAACTTTTGACTAGAAAATCTTACGTGCTCATTGTTGCGCGACATCGGCTGTTTGCTCTGTGCGCACAGGTTTTCGCATATGCAGTGTTGGAGCACTATTATGTGTTCTTTGCATCGCCTCCTGTAAAATACAGAAGGCGGTGGTTCTTTGAACGTGTGGCTGTTTAAACCGCACCGTGTTTCCCGCCGAAGTTTCTCAGGAAGATCGCAATTCTTGCCTCTTTCTGTTCAACGAAAACCTGGTTATTCGAGAAAAAAAAAATGGAGAGCAGTTTTCGCTCACTGGTGCGTTGGTTGTCCCATCGCAACTTTATGCACCCGCCGATTTGTGAAAAAGCCGAGCAAGAAATGTATTTGTGCCACCCCATAGAGAACCTGGCACGTGGTGTTGCCCTAGAATAATGAGTGCGTGTGTTTTAGGAGTGTGATTTAGCCACCCCTTCCCTAAACGGCGAAGCCCAGGTGTGGCTGTCGGTAAACGCTTGCACTCTTTTATATGTACAGCCGGTAAAAGGCTTGTCTATAACACAGCGTTCGTACTCTCAGCCCTATCCTGCCCCGCCGGAGAGGGATTTGAATAAAACTACTGCGGAATTCTGAAGTCTTAGCCCTTTGCTTTTGCCTCCGACATGTTTGGAACGAGTATGTTTCGGCAGTTTTCGGATGTAGCTGGTTGAAGTTGAAATCGCTGTTATAGACAAGCGTTTTACCGGCTGTACCTGGAAGCAGTGCGAAAGCTGTACAGTTATCGCCAGCACAGAGCGGCGCGGCGTGACTTAGGTCGTCGAGCCGATACGCCTTCCAGTTTCTGCTTTGCATTCGTTGTACTCTCCTTTACAGTGGCCACCGAGTGCGTGTATTGCTGCGGCTGAAACGAAGCCGGCCAATAGCCGCGATATAGCCGAAGTGACCCCACTCAAGCGGGCAAACAATGCTCCGACCGAGATAAAGAGAAAAATCTCTTGGGCAAGTTTGTGCGCTATCTGATGGGCGTAGAGCAGTAATTTTTGTCCGAGGTTCTTTGATTTGAGTGACTGTAGGGTTTAACGCGCCGACGCAACGCAGGCGATGAGGCGCGCCGTAGTGGAGGGCCCCGGATTAATTTTGACCACCCGGGGATCTTTAACGTGCGCCGAAATCTCGTACACACGGGCGTTCTTGCTTTTCGCCTCCATCATAAAAGTGGCTGCCGCGGCCGGGAATCGAACCCGCGACCTCGTGCAGCGCAGAAACGCCTTAGCCACTGAGCCACCGCGGCGGATGTCCGAGGTTCTTTGCGATCCCGTATTCTAAGTACTGAATGCGCTTGTTCACTGTGCATTTTGGGTTTATAAAAAAGTTGAAGAAAGTGTTGCAGGGTCCCCTTAAATCCCAAATAAATTAATGACATAAAAAGTGCAGGATTTAGTATTATTGTACGACCGCCTTTTTAAAGAAGCTCCCAGGCGCAGAATTGACATCGCATCGGTCATGAGCCGCCCAGTCCCGACTAATCGGAGAATGAGTGGAAAAAGAAGCCTTGCCAGGGGCACGCAGGGTGCGCTCGCCCATACGTGCCGTGGGAGCGCCAGCGCAGTTGAACCTAAACTCGGCACAGTTCGTTTATTTTGCCGCTATCGGCTCCACCCGTGCTCAGCTTCAATGGACAGTTGCGTTTACCAGTAAACCGCGGGCAGCGTCCTTCGTAAACAGAAGCCGGCCAGCTGTCGCGAGGCGCTTGGGGTGCTTCTCCCCCTTGCGACGAGCACCTCGGGAAGTGCGCATTCGCCGCACACACCGCGTCAGAGTAGAGACTAGCTGCCTCGAGCGCTAGCGGTCGCTTTCTAACTGTGCTCACCTTATGCCGGGGAGTTACGCTGAGCCTTTGTTCTCGGGGATACTTTATATAGCAATCAGCGGACGTTTATTGTACGATGCGACGCTATTTCGCATTCAGGGTAAATTTTAACTCCCTTTCTTTATTGCGATGGCTTCAGCTTGTTTTAGTTCGTTGGAGTTTCACGTTAACGGGCACATTCTTTTTTCTTTCAGTGTTCGTAACAGTGAAGATCAGTGAACCCGTCGATGGCGCATTTGAAATTAGGCTGAATGCGTTTTTTTCGTTATGCGCGGTGCTTGAGTAGTTTGCGCTTCTTTTCTTTGCTTATTGAATTACGGACGCTGTCATTTTCCGCATCTCTTGGCGGAGCGTACGCTTTTAAGTGCAGAACACTTTAGAGGCTCGCCTTGTCGCCGTAGCTCGCTCGCTACACGGCGTTCCGTTGTAGCGGCTGTCGTCGCGGCGTAACCCAGAGGCTTTGAAAGCCAAGCGGTTTATATAGTCATAAGTGTTCGAAACTTGTGAACCGCTGGCGTTTGTCATGCATCTCCCCGTTGTTTAGCGCAAAGAAAACTTCAGGTACATTTGAAGCAAAATATACCCAAATAAACGGCAGCGCTCGCGTTCATTTAGTTAGGAACGCTCGTTGGGTTGGTTTTTGCAATAGTAAGCGAAAAAAAAAAAAGTGGCAGTGCAACGCCGGCGCGTGCGGGAGGAAAAGCAAGCACAAAAAATTGGCCGCGTATCTGCTCCTTTCGTTGCAAATGTCGACAAAAGACGATAGTCTTTGTAGACATTTGCCAAGGAAATGCCCCCCTTCGCTTTCCCGCTCACCTCTCATGCTGTTCCTGTACCGTCGCGCTCATCCCAATTTGATAAACACACTAAAGGTTTCCTCAAGGCGATTTGAATTTACCGCGTTCCACTGCTACAGGCGGGGTTTCTCGATGCCAGCGCTGCAGTACGGCGGAGACGCGCGTGAATACAGGCAGCCGACTTCAAGGTTTATAGAACCGCGTGGCCGTGCTCCACGTGCGTTCGAAGCAGAACGTGAAACCTAGCTAGTGGAATCTTTCTTTGCTGTTGCCGCGTGATTTCTCATATGCCGCCCGGAGGTGGCGCGGGCAACAGCAGGCGGTACGCGTTGTTCTGCAGTACATGTAGAATATCATTTGCTATCGAAAAACCGAGCATCTAGGGATTTTTTAATAAAGGAACACTGTAAATATCCCTTGTGTACTAATTTCCTGTCTTATATTTGCGCAATGTCTTGTTCTTGTTCAACAAAGTTGACAAGTATGAACATATAAACCGGGCTTAGACGTTTACTGTTGGCTGTGAGTATATAAGACTATTGCGCAGTAAGTATTTTACTTTGGCCGCGTGGCTGATTCCAGGTACAGAAAGACCAAAATTTCTGGGTTTAAGTAGCCCAAGAAAGACTGCTCTCGGCTCCATGGGGAACCGACTGCCCCATTTGCAAACAACCCGAAACTGTGGAGCATGTATTTCTTCATTGTTGGGCTGCAGTGTTCCTTTGGGATGTCCTCCAACGGTCACTCCAGAAAGATTTTCCACTTAGTCCACACGGTATTCGTTTTTTGTGCATTGATAGAGAGGATGGTGTACCATTTGGCAGTGTCATGTTGTTAGGTCTGCACAGCATTTGGCGTTCTCGCATGGCTTGGCTGCATTGCGATGTCGACGCGCGACCAACGAGACAGTATTTTAGGGAAAGTGTGTCACAGTTTGTTGAAGTTCAGAGAGCGAAGAACTCTCCGCCAGAGTGGTTGTCTAAAATTGAACCCCTGACTACGCTTAGGGAATTTTAACTGACAACACCGGCCCTGGGGGGCATGGCGGCATTACTGTGATTTTTTTCTTTGTCATTGTACCTGGTACCTTGTGTTGCTGTCCGAGATGGGCTATAAAGGAAAAAAAAAAGGACTATCGTCTTTAAAAAGAACAGAACTTCGGCTGACGCAGTTTCAGGCAGAGGGCGCGCGAGCACTGCGAAGGCGAGAAATTCGAATTGCATTGGGTGCTAGCAGAGAGCGGATAACGGCACAGCCCATTATGGCGAATCACTGCTCTGCACTTCCGACAGCTTTCACGTTGAGGGGAAGGGCTTTAATTTTTTCAACTACAGTATGTCGCGTAATTGTAATGGGCTGGGCGTGGTGGAGGGCTGTTGTGAATGATACTCGTAATTTGCCTTTCCTGGTCTTGGATCAAAGTCAGAACGGTGCGCACAACTACATTTAAAGGCCAACTGCACTCAAATTTCACCTCGGCCAAATTTATTTTTAATGCGTAGTAAGTACCCCCAAATAAGCTGCGACACAAGTGGTAGCCCCGTGAAACGCCTCGTTAATCAGTCAGAAGCGTTCAAAAAAGCTCCGCCGCAGACCACTCTGCACCTGCCGGCGGATCGCGTAAACAGCCATGACGCGCCTGTGACGTTCCAGCCGACGGTGGCTTCGTCCTCTGGCCAGCCACGCAGCGGGAGAACCGGTCGAGCTCTGCTGCACCGCGCGCGCGTACAGCTTGCGCGCAGACATTAGAGAGTTTTAGCAGTCCGTCCGTTCCGTTCGTTACGTTGTTACCGGGTTCACCGGGTCCGGTCTGCGCCTGCGCGCGCGGAAGGGCGAGGAGGAAGGGCAAGGAGGCGCGGACATGGCGAAGGCAGGCGCGCGGAACTAATCCCCTACCGTGACAAATGCCCAAGTGCCCAGACGGGTCCCGGTAAACACGCTAGCTACGTACGTGACGGAACGGACGGACTGCTAAAACTCCCTATTAGAGAGTTTTAGCAGTACGTTCGTTACGTTCGTTACGTTGCTACCTGGTTTACCGGGACCCGACTGCGCATGCGCGCGTACGCACCGGGTTCTTTCCGTAGAGTGAGACGGAAAACGTGTTTTAGCACTCCGTAGCGTCGTACCGTTCGTTCCGTGTGACGGCTGATTAGCCGAGTAGTTGCAAAAATCCACACGCTAAAAATACGTAAATAAACAACGCAGTTGCCCCTAAAGCATTGCAAATCTAAAATAAATCGCGCTCGGCCGGACGCATTGTGAGGCAGGGGCTGCGGTGGCGGCGACGGCACCAGAGCGAGCGCAGCTGACGACATGGTCGCGCGCCGTTCACGTGGAGGAATGGCCTTGGCCTTGCCCGATTGAAGCACTAGACACACGTACAATTGGTACACGCGATTCGTATGCGACTGATCGTTACGACTGTCACCACGACTAGTCGTACGCGTGAATTTGAGACACATGGCCCGATGCGGGTGTGCGATGCCTCGTCGGCGCCGCTCCGCCCACTGTTTTTGCACCATGGTCAACTACGACGATCGCTGAGCCGAATTTGTAGATTCCGCGGGTTTGTACGCAAGAAATAGATAAAGCAGGCAATCGTGAAGCGTTTTCTGCATCGGAAACAGTCCGCGCACACGCCGGTCGCGCCTGCCAGCTCGCCACACTCAGCGGCTCGAACCGGCGCAGACCACGGTAGCAACCGCTTGTCGCTGTTCTTCCGAATCAATCTGATCACTAAAACGAAGTTCCACCTGCGAGAAAGTAGGTGTTAGTGTGGTGAAAAATTGTGCTAGGGATTTTTCTCAGGGCTTATTTTAAAAGCGGCGATCAGATATATCTGCCGCGATGCAAGCATATGCTGACCGGCCGTGGATGCCGCGGCGCGCGGTGCGGCGAGCGACCGAGAGATGGCGATACCTGCCTCAGAAGCGTCGAAACAGGCTACGCAGATGTCTCGGTCACCGATCGCTCACGGCAGTTGTAGCTCAAATAAAGTTTCACATGCGAGAAAGGGGATGATAGTGAGGTGAAACGTTGTGTTACGGAGTGTCATTCGCAGTTGCACAGATAGCGGCGATCGCCAGGACGCTAAGCCTAAAGTTCTCAACACCCGAGCAAGCCGGTTGCGGGCTCCGGATACGGTAACACGGAAGCAGAGCGCCGGGATAGACGCCGGCCGCGTACGGAACAAATGGCGCATGCGCAGTCGGGTCCCGGTAAACCCGGTAGCAACGTAACGTTACGTAACGACGTAACGAACGTACTGCTAAAACTACCGGGTTTACCGGGACCATTTGTTCCGCCATTTGTTCCGTACGCGGCCGGCGTCTATCCCGGCGCTCTGCTTCCGTGTTAGCGTATCCGGAGCCCGCAACCGGCTTGCTCGGGTGTTGAGAACTTTAGGCTTAGCGTCCTGGCGATCGCCGCTATCTGTGCAACTGCGAATGACACTCCGTAACACAACGTTTCACCTCACTATCATCCCCTTTCTCGCATGTGAAACTTTATTTGAGCTACAACTGCCGTGAGCGATCGGTGACCGAGACATCTGCGTAGCCTGTTTCGACGCTTCTGAGGCAGGTATCGCCATCTCTCGGTCGCTCGCCGCACCGCGCGCCGCGGCATCCACGGCCGGTCAGCATATGCTTGCATCGCGGCAGATATATCTGATCGCCGCTTTTAAAATAAGCCCTGAGAACAATCCCTAGCACAATTTTTCACCACACTAACACCTACTTTCTCGCAGGTGGAACTTCGTTTTAGTGATCAGATTGATTCGGAAGAACAGCGACAAGCGGTTGCTACCGTGGTCTGCGCCGGTTCGAGCCGCTAAGTGTGGCGAGCTGGCAGGCGCGACCGGCGTGTGCGCAAACGGTTTCCGATGCAGAAAACGCTTCACGATTGCCTGCTTTATCCATTTCTTGCGTACAAACCCGCGGAATCTACAAATTCAGCTCAGCGATCGTCGTAGTTGACCATGGTGCAAAAACAGTGGGCGGAGCGGCGCCGACGAGGCATCGCACACCCGCATCGGGCCATGTGTCTCAAATTCACGCGTACGACTAGTCGTGGTGACAGTCGTAACGATCAGTCGCATACGAATCGCGTGTACCAATTGTACATGTGTCTAGTGCTTCAATCGGGCAAGGCCAAGGCCATTCCTCCACGTGAACGGCGCGCGACCATGTCGTCACCTGCGCTCGCTCTGGTGCCGTCGCCGCCACCGCAGCCCCTGCCTCACAATGCGTCCGGCCGAGCGCGATTTATTTTAGATTTGCAATGCTTTAGGAGCAACTGCGTTGTTTATTTACGTATTTTTAGCGTGTGGATTTTTGCAACTACTCGGCTAATCAGCCGTCACACGGAACGAACGGTACGACGCTACGGAGTGCTAAAACACGTTTTCCGTCTCACTCTACGGAAAGAACCCGGTAGCAACGTAACGAACGTAACGAACGTAACGAACGTACTGCTAAAACTCTCTATTCTCCTGAACTGGTGACCGTCCGGCCGCTCGCTGGACGGCTGCAACGTCACTGCAATGGCCGCGCTCTCCTAGGTTTCGGCTTCAAAATCGCCGATTTTTGCTGGCCGCTTGCGGCGTCCACGCGCGTATTTCAGCTGTTGTATTTTGCATGTTGCTTTCTTTTTAAGCAGACTATACGGAAATCGGGTTTTCAAGAAGTCGAAATTTTGAGTGCAGTTGGCCTTTAATGCGTAAGCATCGGTTGCTTTGGCTCAGCGAAAAACACGCCGTCCCCAGATCGCGTCACCTAACAACGTGGCCGTAAGCTGTCGGCAAAAGTAATAAAAACCAAACGAAAGTTTCGAGGGCCTTCATATTTTCGTATGAGTGATCATATATCCCCTTAAGAAATGCCTTCCCCTCAATGCACTCGTGTGAAGTAGTGAGGCCCACTTTAAGTAAGCTGGATATATGAAGCTTGCTCTCTCAAAAGCTGGCTTTCCTGCGCTGTGCTTTGCAGTGAAGCCTGCTCATAAATTACAGTTGAGTTCTTGCGTGCCTCGCGACTATACACTCATCAGCACAAAACTCGGTGACACAACACTGAGCCACGTAACTCGGCGACATAACTCCGAGAGAAGTGGCGCTCACGTATTTTCACGTCGTAAGAGGAAGCGCGTTAGTTTTGCTTTCCCCACCAACTAGAGTTGAGCTACCATAGCGGGTTTCATGTATATATGCTTTTGAAATCGATGACCGCGGCAAGGTCGAGTTACGTCCGCTCGTCCAGAGCGTGCACTAAGGTACCGGCTGTCAGTCAGTACATCCTTGGGATTTTTTTCTTTTTTCTTCTTTCTGCGCCCCCCCCCAGTATTGTGACGTCCGCATAACCCTTCTTTAAAGGTTGCATGGGTTCCCCATGACTGTGTTGGGCCTTACAACAAACATGGCACTGCGGCCTCTGTGCGTCATTTTTGGTCCACCTGGAGCCAAGTGGAGAACACACCTATTTCCTGGTGTCTGATGTTTATGTGACAAGCTCGGTCTTGATTGATTGATTGATTGATTGATTGATTGATTGATTGATGGATTGATTGATTGATTGATTGATTGATTGATTGATTGATTGATTGATTGATTGATTGATTGATTGATTGATTGATTGATTGATTTAACGCGCCGGCGCAACGCAGGGGATGAGGCGCGCCGTAGTGGAGGGCTCCGCATTAATTTTGACCACCTGGGGATTTTTAACGTGCCCTGAAATCTCGCACACACGGGCGTTTTTGCTTTTCGCTTCCATCAGAGAAGCGGCCGCTGCGGCCGGGAAACGAACGCGCGTCCTCATGCTCAGCAGAACAACGCCTTGGCCACTGAGACAAGCTCGATCTCTTTTCTCTGAAACGCGCGTACGTGATCAGTACGTCCTTGGTGTTTTATCGCGCTCCCGCGGACGACGCCATGCGGGCAACAAATTGGCGAAAACGCACAGGCTTTTTGTTTTTTTGTTTGTGTGCGTAGTGAACACGCGAGAAGGCGCCCAAACTGAACTGGCCGACCGTTTCGCGCACTTGTCGGTTCAGGGCTATCAGGGCGCGTGCTCTCATCAGGGCCTCGTTCAGAATGGCACGATCTGCTAATTATATCCGTTCGTGAGTCACGCTGCCGACAAACCCGAAGACCGAAAGGAAACTGACTTTTTTTTTTTTTTTTGTCTTCTCACTTCCCATTTCCTTCTGTCGCCTGCCCACTCCTTCCGCTACCCGGGGTTCAGTCGGCGGTGTGTCCCGTCGAAACGACAGCAACAAAGCTGTATAAAACAAAGATGTCGCACAGCGGTTTTCCGATAGTAAAAGCCTGTATCAAGCTTCCTGCGCAAGATGCATACGAGCTTATAAGGGAGTATATGGGTCGAACCTGCCCTCGAAAGGCGCCTGACGAAGCCGGGGCTCTGTTCGAGTGTGCGAATACCTCTGCTGCTCCACGCTGCCGCGTACGTTTCGCCTTTCTGCGCTGCCCAAAGCGCAAATTCCAGTTTCTGTCGGCTGTCACTCAGAATGGGCAGTCAGAAAAATCGCGCGCATTCTGTGCACGTGTGAGAGCACTGGATTAAACTTTCCCGTGAACCAGGGCAAGTGAACTGCGGGTAAGTACCGGACTCGGATAAACGCCGTAAGCCTCCTAATCTTTCAAAAAGTATGTAAGCAACAAAAGTTGTAACAAATGTTTGCCCCTGCCTGAATCTGCTGAAATGAAACAGTTTGCAGTAGCGTTTATAGCTTTTCTGGTGTTACTGATGGATGAATTAATTTCGCAATGTCCTACCTCCCAGCTTCTCCACGACGCCTCGCGATGCCTGTGTTTTCGTTTTACCGGACGACCATAGGCGCGTCTCAGCAGCTCACAGCGAAGCAATAATGGTTGCACGAACTTCCCATTGGCCTTGTTTGAGAAGCGGCTGGTTGGTGGAGCTGCCAGCCGCTACCTCCTTGTCAAGTTAGCCGCGGCCAGTATTCGTTCGAGTAGGGGCCTAAGTTGAGGCTTTAATTGGTGATTAGTAGTTTTTTTCATCGCTGTACGGCAAAAAAACAGAGTAGTGCAGGTATGTAGTTTGGGCGCTAGATCGACGAAAGGTATACTTGCACAGCCATGCACGTTGCCGAGTCGCGTCACGTTTTGAAACGGCTGTACTACGCTTGCGGTTAGGTTCTATTAAACTCTGTCGGGCTATTAAAGAAGAAAAGTTTTGCGTATTCGATCAATAATCAGTCATTCCTCATTGCATGTCTTTACATCTAAAATGCAAATATTGAGGCGCAATAATTGCATCAGACCTCAGATAGAAGGAGCACATTTCATTCACTGAAAGAAAAAAAAAAGCTATTTGTGTACTTGGTTACCTCTGAAGGTCATTGCGAGTATCAACCAGGGACATTATGGTTACATCCATACAAAACATTCATTAGGTTTTCCTTCGAGTGTGAACGATTTGGCCGGGATCTTTTCACACAAGTCAGCATTAATAAACAAGAAAATATTCAAAGAAAAGCCATTGTGTTTGTTTAAAACTGCTGCAGTTGGTAAGCATCGGTATCCGCCGAACAATAAAAAACGGATGCATTTCAAAAAAGATTTCAGCGTAACAACCTGGGGTTTTTTTATTGTTTGTTTGTTTGTTTGTATTCACTTTTCCGCGATAAGCTGGGAATATACACCAGAAAGGTACACAGCTCCGGTTTGCCGGCGCTTTCACATTATTCGAAAAAAAAAAAAAAGGATTTCACGAGTAATACTGATAAACTTTTTTTTCCCCTGCACAATTCGCCAATGGAAGAGGGTTCTAGCCGATATCTTGTATTGTCGTATACGATATATACACTGAAATTATTCGTCACAGCATTGAAAATTTTTATGTAGTATTGTTTGTATTTGTCGTGTGACAGTACTATACCTCTGGCAGTTTTGCGGGAAATTCTCGAAGCCAGTTTCGTGAAGCCTCCTGTATTGTCCAATTTATATACTTGCTTGCGTAGAAGCAGAAGGCTTAACGTCACGCTTTGAAGTCTAACGTCGTTAGCCGTACCCACAGATCGACGAAGAATGAGCAGGACGTTGCGTGGTGTGCCGTTATGCTCAGCGCTAACGTTACCTAACGTTACCTAACGTTACGCCTAAACATTTGAAGGTAGGCCTAACGCCACGTTTTGAGGTGTATACCGCCGTCAACCGGTGGCCATTGGAAAAACCACTCGACGCACTTCAAGCTGCGGTGAACGGTTGGTGTCGTGGGACCTCAAAGCGTGACGTTAGGCCTATAGGCTTCAGCGCTGCGGCACGTCTACCCGACAGTTGCCGGTGTTGGACTAGCAGACGGATAAACAACCACAGAGTTGGATGTGTACTTCTGCAGCGTACGTTGTCACAAAAGCTTGTGGGGCCTCAATCAATCAGTGAATTATTCTTTGCGGGTGCCCTGACTCGTAGATGCGTACTATGGAGCCTAGCAAAGTGTTACGCTCAGAGAGAGCTCGTATACCCGCAGTGGTGTATTCCATGGACGACGCTTTATAAGCAGGGATGTGTGCTGCTTTCGCGCGCCGGTATTTCAGGGTTCGCGTACGGCAAAACCGTCTAGTCAAAGCATTTATACAATGCGTTTTTCTTAGCCTTGGATTGCAAAAAAAAAAAAAAAGTGAACCCGCTAATTACTGGATGACTGTGCTGCGCGGTAAGCATTAACTTTTCACAGTGATCATGGAGGGAGTGGGCGTTTTCTACCATGGTAGAAGTGACCCAGCGCGTACTCGTAAATTCATAATTGGTATGCAATCATCTCAACAAAATCGCGTTTCATGCCTTGTCATTTTTATGGCGGTGTTACTGCACCGGTGGCTGCCATGGTGCTTAGACGCAGCCAACAATAGTCTTTAACAAGCAGCCTTCGTAAATAGCTCGGACGTGCCGTTAACGGGCGTTTGCAAAAATAGATGATATTCATTACAAAGAGGAACGGCAATCAGTTGTGCTGAGAAGGTTTGGAGCCGCCAATTTCCACGCTAATCAGTCGAGATGGTTTGCAGCCGCTCTTTGGCGCGTTTTATGTACAACTTCGTCTGTCCCCCGCACTGCTATCCGTCTGGTATTTTCCCGGTACGCTCTTCCCCAGTCCTGTCATCTCTCTCTCTCTCTCTCTCTCTCTCTCTCTCTCTCTCTCTCTCTCTCTCTCTCTCTCTCTCTCTCTCTCTCTCTCTCCCTCCCCGCTTCCCCCGTTTCATTCGCCGCTGCATGGCGGCTCATCTGTGGTGGCATGAAGACAAGAAGTACAGAGCCAAGAATGGGAGTTAGCACGACCCTCACACGTTGGAAGCCCTCCGCGCTTCGCTAGTTCCATGCAGCGCAGCGAAAGCGGCGTTAGGACAGGGAACGCGCTCAAGATCACTCGGAGTAGTCATCTCGTGGTCAGAACGTGCCCGGAGATGGAGACGGTTTTTCTTTGCGTACGTATCCTCCAAGTGTTGAAGTGTCCGTTTTCGCAGCATTCTGTATGCCCGTATTCTGGCTCACTGTGACAGAATACGTTCAAGCACTTATACGTACGAACCGGTGCAGCGCAATTTCTTTGCACACAACAGTCAAAATTACAACCGCGCAATGTCCATGCAGGGTGAACAACCTCCCTCCTTCCAAATTTTGCAGACGTCCCTCCTTCCAGCGTGTTCAGGCGCACCTCTGCGCACACTCGGCTTCTGTATACATTACGCGTTGCACGGAATGTGCCAGGCGGGGTAGGCCCTGTCTGCAGGCTTCTCCGTTCTCTGCTTGTCATCGGAGGAGAGACGGTACCGGCCAGTCGTCCAGCCAGCGTGATGGAGGAGCTCGCGCGAGATGAACGAAGGGCCCAACGCGAGCGACGCGCCCACGTTGATGGGGAGCCCCCGAAAGGGACAAATGGGCGCACGGCTCGCGCCCGCTGGCCAAATTAACTTGGGCTCCCCCGGTTCCCCAACAACGCGGCAAAGAAGAAAGCTGAGAACGTGCCGCTCGATCCGCGTGGATCTAAGGCGGGGAAGAACGGACGACGGCACCGTCTGGGGAGGAGTTGCGCTCATTGCTACAACCGCGCCATCTACTTTCTGCCAAAGTGGCGACGCCATTGAATAGACGGCCCTGGCACCTCGCCCGACAGACTTCGAAATGGGCAAATCACGCTCCGTGTAGCTACGAATTGCCGTCAGTGGAAAGTCAGTCGGACTCGGTGCGGGTGCTGGCACTTAGTTCGCCAGCTGTTTCTTGCGCTAGTCTGCGCCTAGTTGTGCTCAGACAACCGAAATATCGTGGAGAACTAAGCGTTCGTGGTAACACTAAGTCTGGGGTGCAACGCTGGGGCTACGGCAATGTTACGCTGTGCCGGAAAAAATGATTCGTTATGCTAGTAACGACCACTAGCAGCGAACAATAGCCGTCAATATGTGACCTAGTTATACTTTATTGTGGTAAGGGCGAATACAGATAGTATCCTAGCCGCCAATGGACAACAGTCTACTTGTTTAGTTTGGGCTTGTTTAGTTTGTGGTCATCGGATGCTTGTTTTAGGGTCGAAGCCCCTTTGGGGCTGGGGCTGTTGGCGTCTCCTGTCGTCGTCATCATCGTAATCGTCGTTCGTCTCATGTAGTCATGGTACTAAAACACCGGGAAACTCGTTTGTGCCTCGCGCTAAAACTTAACGCGCACTAAAAAAAAACACCGGGACACTCGCTTACGCTTCGCGCTAGAGAGCTTCGTGCTTCAAAGACAAGAGACTTCTACAGCAAAGCTGTATACCTCTACCCCCCAATGGTTTCATCTCCGTTGGCAAAAACGCCAAGGCGCCAAAAATTCACTTATACACTGCGTGCTTCGCCCCTTCCCAGGTTTCGCATTAGTGGAGATGGCCCGGGATGTGTTTTTCCGAGACAGACCTCTTAGTATTCTGTGGTTCCTGAAGCCGCCCGCATCACGTGACCTCTTTTTTAATTCCCTCCCTCCCGGCCTTTTTCCTTCTTTATTCACATGCTCCAATTAGCAGGTTAAGCCCTGAACCTCTACCGTATAAACGCGTCAATGCAGCTCCTGCGCTGTTGTGCACTGAACTGTTGAAGCTGCGCACGGACAGCGGCCGACAAGAGATACCCTTCGTCACTTCCGAATGAAATCGGGGCTGGCCTCTTAGCACCCCGACCAAATCTACACGGAACTGCTCATTTCGGATTCCGGGCCTCCCGTTTCCGAGTCAAGCTTGTGCCGGCGGAAGGAATAGGGGAGGTGATTAGGAGAGGGCTTGAGGATAAAATCAGTGCCCGGTATAGAGGTTGGGGTGAAGAAGAGGGTCTGGTTTTCATTTGCACGCCGTGCACGCAATCAAGGGTGCCGCCTCATTTCCGATTCGGCTCAGTGCCGCCAATCCTGATTGTACGGTGAGTGCAGCACTTCTCCGCACGGTGCTCGGGCCGAGTATTCCGCTGTCGCAGACACCTGCGCCTTCCCCAATATGTGCGTGTTACACGGCCTGCTAGTTCTGTCGTGTGAATTCAGGGCGAATGATCTGTCGGTTTAGCGTGTTTGGTCGTGGTTGTCGGTCGTGGTTTCCCTCCAAACGCCTCGAGCGAGCTCGTGTCCCGTGCGAGCCCTGGCTGCAATTGGTCTCCGCTTCCCTGCGCCCCCCCCCCCCCCCCCCCCCCCCCCCCCGCTGAGGCTGTGTCCCGCTTGCCTTGGCAGGACTCTTGTGGAGCCTGCGTCTCTCGGCGTCGGCCTCGCTCTTCAGTGTACAACTCGTAAATAGGCAAACGGAATGTTTTAACGCCGGAAGTATCACTGGGGCAGTTATCGGGGGTGTCCCTCCGGTGTCCGTACACAGGTGTCTGCGCCCGAAGATTGCAAGTTGTTTTTATGCATGAAAAAACATCCGGAGTGAGAACGGGGGTATAGCAGGCGATTTTCGTCAGCGGTGGAATCACCTCAAAGTCGGAATTGCTGTTAAAGAGGGAAACACATTTCCGGAGGACGACGCGTTATCGCACGCGTTTTTTTTTTTTTTTTTTCGCTTCCGAAACCGATCCAGCAGCCTTCATGCAGGTTCTTGATGGCTGCCGAACCGGTTTCCAGAGTGGGAAAAAGCGTACGGAAACGCATCGTTTTCCGCGCATGTATTTGGCCCTTAACTTCAGCAAAATGCTCGTGTAAAGTATTCTGTGGAAATTACAGTGCGAAACGCGACGCTACCATGCGCATTTGGAGGCTGCTGCCACCGGCCGCCGGCACCGGCGCGCCCGCTCCCGTTCCATCGCCTACGTCACATGTTGTCTACTCATATCAAAGCCAGCGTTTTATATACTTGGGTAACCGCCAGGAATTTTTGAATAAACAGGCAGAAATAATCTAGCTTTCGCGCTCAAATTTCTGAAGTCTGAAAGGTGGCGCCGTGTGGCGACTAAACGTGACACTACGTTACGTGTCCAAGCAGTTCCGTCGATTTCATCACGTGATTCAAAAACTGCGTGAAGGAATGTGAAAGGTTACACATTGTTGTTGTTTCAGCCGAGGACAAGTTTTTTAAAAAGCCTCTTTTAATCTCATGGGCTGTTAAAAGTGTGTTTCCACATGGCTCACTGTCAAGGTTGCCAGCATTCGTTTTGGCGGGACACGTACGGCTAGTAAATCTAAAAATTCCCATTTCAAAACTTCTAGGACGCTATCACCAACAGATTAAGGTGTTTTAAGTCCCTTTCATTTGCGATAAAGGAAATGTACTTGACAAGAATCGGTTATCTGTCTCTTTAACTATTTTTTTTTTAGTGCTTGCCCAAATTACGTCACGCCTGTCCATAGTGCGCCACTCAGTAGCCCGAAGTTTGAAAGTTTTTTAGCATTTCCTGCGTGTTTTTTTTTTTTCGGTTACAAAACTTCTTTCGTGGCTGGGATGGAGTTGAGTGGGTTACTTAAGGCTAGTTGTATCAAATTAAATAAACAAGGTTGGATTGTGTCTTCATGGTCCCTTTAAGAAGTCGCACGATGGCTTCAGCCTGTGATTTCCTTTGGTAATATATTAGCACGTAAAGTTCTACCTTTGGGATTAGTTTCACTGTCGGACAGCGTTTCTTTTTTCGGGTGCAACCGAGTTGTCGGAAACGTATAGGGTGTATACCATGATTGTTTTTCGGCTTGAACTTAAACCGCAGATCCCTGTTTAATTAGATTTTGGGTATTTACGTGCCGGTAGCTACACCTGGGCTGTGAGGCGCGCCGCAGTGGAGGGCTCCGTATTAATTTCTACTACCTGGGGATCTTGCGCCGAAATCTCTACACACACACGGACATTTTCGCTTTTCGCCTCCATCCGGAAAGCAGCCAACGCGGCGTTGATAGTACACGCATCCTTGGGCTCATAAAACGCCTTAGCCACCGAGCCACCGCGGCGGGTAGCCCTGATTGTAATGGTGTGGCCAATATAAAGTAGGGATTGTCAAGAAATATCCATTTAAAAATAACCAGAAAAGGATAACCATTCTTTTTAAAGCAAAGCTTTCTACCTCTACCCCCCAAGGGTTCTTTCGCGACCGTTGGTGTCACCAGAAAACTCCGGCGAACAAATAAAAGAATTTAGTGGCAGCGGCGGGAATCGAAACTGGAACTAATAGACTAACAAAGCGAGAGCCCGTTATCTTACCGATTTAGCTACGAGCACACGCGAAGACAGGGAAGACAGGTGGTGTACTGACCAAGCACATCTACGGGATTACCCTCTGCGTTCTCGCTGAATGCCACGTGAAAGCGTCACGCGACCACTCACGCCCGTCTAGCGGCCCTGTGCGCACCTTGCGCATTTGCTAAGAGTTACAAAAATTAAAGGAAGCTCACACCAGTGCGTGGCATTTAACTTCTAGTACGCCAATGTGCTAAAGCCTGTGGCCTCCAGTGTTCACGTAAACAATCACAGCTCCTTGTCGTCCGCCCTCACGCCAAACCAAGGAATACATTCAAATACTCCTTGATTGCCAGGCCATCACTCCAAGCCCCAGCATCAAGATTCTGGGCCTACATCTCGAGGCTAACACCAAGAGTGACGTCTCCTTGCAGCGCCTCAAAAACAGCATTAATCAAATCATACACATGATCAGGCGAGTTGCCACCAAGAAGCGAGGCCTAAAGGAATCCGGTACCTTCCGAATAATTGAAGCTTTTGTCCTCTCGAGAGTTACTGACGTAACCCCCTGGCTTCTTGACAAGGAAGACATAGAGATGCTTTATATAATGATTAGAAAGGCGGTCGAGCAGGCCATTGGTCTTCCCATGAGTGCGTCCCGGCACAGAGGCTGCTTAGCACGGGGCTACACAACACGGTGGAAGAGCTGATAGAAGGCCATCTTTCTAACCAGAAGGTCCGACACAGAACTGCGATGGGTAACCGCATGCTTCACCAGATTGGCTGGGCAGCCCAGAATGTCACTCCGCTTGACGTACTTCCAGACTCTTGGTGACTAAAACTAAAGATGCTCCCTTTGCTTATAAATATGAACCCCTCACATGACGATGGTCACCGAAAGCACGGGCTCAAGCGCTAAACACCACCCTCGGTGGGGATCATGCAGTTATCTACACAGACCCCTCCAAACATCGAAAGCAGCAATACGCCATCATCGTGGCTACCTCCAGAACCAACCTCCTTGCGTGTACCTCGCTTAGGGCCCAAAAAATTACGGCATCAGAAGAGGCAGCCAGTACCTTGGCTCTCGCTCGACCAGGGGTTGGGAGGGTAGTCATCGATTTCCAGCAAGCCTACTGGAATTACCAGTAGAGTTGGGTGTCCTGACCTGGACTGCGCGTGCTAAAAAACCACTACCCAGACGGTTCCATTCAGCTCATCTGGACACCCCTCACGCTCCAATGGAGGGCAACAGATACGCGCACCCAACAAGCCTGCGCCTTTACCTCCCGTGCGATGGAGCTGCACGAGGGCAGTCACCTGCTTGTCTTGTTCAGGGACATCACCCAGCATTATAAGCATTATAACCTTCTGAGACAGACTGTACCTTCGCCTTACCCTGACCTTTCCAGAGAACAACAAACTACCCTACGGCTCATACAATCCGGGTTCCTTCCCACAGCCTACGCGTCTTCACTTAATGTATCCGAATCAATTTGACGCTGAATGTAAATTTTGCTTAGAAGTAGGAACACTCCACCCCGTAATCGGGGTGTGCGCCTTTAGCCCTGAGCACCCTTCTTTCTTTCCGTCAACTACCCAACAAGAGCAATGGGAGATGCCGCTGTCCAGGCCCTCTCTGCCTACCCAGCTTCAGCGGGTGGACAGAGCACAGGCCGCGCGGACTGCATAAGGGCCCCACAGAAGAAGGAATAACTCCCCGGGGCTGAACTCTGGGCCGTTCAGAAACCTGAACAGAAGTATTTCTGCCTCCTCCTCTTTCTCTGCCCGCAAATCTTGTCGCCTCCGTCCGCGGCGCAGAGACGGAGAAGACAGATCGTCTAACACCGGGTTGGAGCTTACTTTAATTTTATAAAAAAAAGTTTCCAATCTTGTGCTACAGCAATGCAACTCAACGAAACACCGTTCATGCTTCATGCATTGATTTAACCTTAACAAGAATAGCACTTTGAAGTAATAAATGGTGTGGTTAAGTGCATTTCACTTCTCTCTGGTTTTGCAATTTGTAGAGCGATGTGAGTGAATTTAAGTGACGTCGCACGGGTAATCGTTATGGGTGCCGTTTAGAGCTTTGCTTTCCAACCACATTCACGGAGTGGATTGGCGCAATTTTTCTTCTAGTAATATTATTGGCTTCCGTCATGTCGCTTGTAGCGCCGACAAAGCTGACGTCTCGGGTGGTGTGTGGTCACTGCCTCCACCCCCACCCCCTCCCCCTCCACTATGTAGGGAAAAAGAATGGATGTGTGGCCTTAATCGCTCGGCTCATTGATAATGTTCGCGTGGGTGGGCGTCGGCTCCCTTCCTTCTTCTTGCTCGCTTGCTTATTTCTCGGGCGTTTCAAAAGGGAGGGACCAAACAAGGAGGGAGACAAAACGGTCGCCCTCGCGTCAGCGCTGACGTCATCGACCGGAAAGCGGAAGAACGAGGCCCCAATTCTCTTTGGCTGGCCGTGCATTGTAAGCGCGTGTACACATCCATCAAAAGCGGCTGTGGTGCACCGTGTTCCCCTCAGCTGCTCCCTTTGGTGCCCCCCCCCCCCCTTACTTTTCTTTGTCGTGGGCACAAGACAAGCGGCCAGCATCACGCCACGACCAGAGCTACGACCGGTTGGACTAACGGGGGGCGGGGTGGGGGGCATTCGAAAGGGCAAATTGCGCCCAGTGACGTCACAAGGGCGTGATGATAGGACTTTGCAGACACTCACGCACACTAAATGTCCCATTTTTGTCCCTAATGAGGAGCAGGCACGCGATCTGACGAGCCAGCGACGCGCAGGTGCTTGAGGCAAGGCAAGTCATTGCGGAAGCCGTTCGTGGTGCGCCGTATAAAATGGCGCGGCCCAAGTGCGCTCCGGCACCGGGCAAAGTCGGAGGAAGGCGCCCGCCGCTGTTGTCGCTTTATCTCATGGAGGCGAAAAGTAAAAACGCCCGTGTGTACGAGATTTCGGCGCGGGTTAAAGATCCCCAGGTGGTCGAAATTAATCCGGAGCTCTCCACTACGGCGCGCCTTCATCGCCTGCGTTGCGTCGGTGCGTTAAACCCTACAATCAATCAATCGGGTGTCATAGTCTGTTTAATCAAATCAAATCACTTTATTCAAACATCCCAGGATGTTTAGGGGCACGGACAAAAGCCCAAAAAAGGCTTGAGGGGGTTCCGTCAATCAGCTTTGTCCCGAACCGGTTTCCCCCTGCTTCGTCTTGCTCCAGTTGCTATTTAACCGCAGTGCTTTTGATGGGCTTCGAGTGATGCAGCGATGGCCTGCATGCTATTTTCGGGTCGCACCTGCAAAAGCCGCATGCATCAATGGTGTAGTCAAGATAAGGCAGTATGAAGGCCTCCCATTGGCCTTCATTTGGTACTCACATCCTCCGCTACAGCAGAGTCATTGGTGTTAAAGTGTTTTGGCGTGCTCGCTTGTTAATTAATATATCAAATAAGCCCCGCTATAGCCAAGGTGGGACAGTGCGGAAGCTAACATGACACGTATTCGCCGCGAGATCGACATGTAGGTGGCGACAGCGTCGCGCTGCTAGTGTGGATGCTCCGCTGAGCGGCCCGTAAGAATGCACGCTGTGGGCGCGCTTCGTGCCTTTTTCCCGCCGTATGTGCCCACGAAAGGCGCAAACAAGAGTGGTATGCTGTAGTTCGGTTCCCCAACGTTCAATGTATAGCATGGAAGCGGCAGTAAGTTTTCATTACTGTGCCAAAAAAGCGACGACCCATCGGGAATCGCAGAATGGCCGTAATAGTGACAATGAACTTGTACGCCGTGGTTCGTAGCAAGCTCGATCTTTCCAGACTATGGTTTTGAGCCTTCAATAAAAGCATAAGCAGAAACAAATCATGAAGCCTCGATCTCTGAAATTCAGTTTACAACGGCAATCTCAATCGCTTTCGCTGGTAGCATGACGCATTCCTGCATTTGTGGGATGCCCTGAAATGGCAACACCACCTACCTGCCCCGACATTCTTTCTAAGAGCTTACGATATTTTTTGTATGTTCGAAAGGCAACATAAAATTACTGAATTTTGATCAGCGCAGAGATATAAATATAACCGCTCTAACGGGTTTTTTAAATTAAATTTTAGCGCCTCTGAAGGAAGGTTTGATGAATAACGCTGTCGGATCACTTATTTACGGCTTTCGTAGCAAGTGAACTTGCGAATTGAATTGTCAACGCACGCATACAAGCAACATCTCATGTTTAGCTAGGTTTTCGCAAAGTGACAAGCAGGTTTACAGTGTGCAAACCAAGCTTCTGGGACCTCACAGTGAGCACAAATTTTCTGTAACGGCGGCTCTGTTGACCATTTGCGTTCCCTTTAAAATCTAACAGGTGCCTGCAACAGCGAGATGTGTTTGCATTCTTGCGTATAAGGTCGCTTACGAACCCTAAAGATGCAAATAAAGTTGCACTGTTGCAGATGTAGTAAAACGTTTCCTTTTTATTTCTCGTTGTGAATCAGCGCAATTCCCGGTAAGTACTTTGTTTTGTAAACTGAACATCGCCTTTGTCTTGGCATTTAATTCTTGAGGATTGGTTAAAAAATGCAAGGATGAAAGTTTTCTGTGCATTTCGTTTCTTTTTTTTCGGGAGGGGGGGGGGGGGGGTGGTCTGCCAACGTTGCAAGAACAGCGAGAAGAGAACGCATGTAACGCGAAAAGCCAAACGTTGGTTATCAGTATTACCAGAGTCTTTAAAACATTGAAAGACTCTGGTATTACTTACAATCGAAAGTACGCTAGGTGCCGTGTTCTGTAGCGGTGAAAAAGCAGTACTTCAACACGTATTTTCAAAACTGATGAACCGCCCTTTGGTGCGAGATTGTCCAGGAATTGTGACTCGCCTTTTTCAAAATTGTATTGAAAGCAAGCATTGCGGAAAAAAAAAAAAAAAAAAAAAACAGCGAGCCATGGCACACACCGCTCACACATGTGGGCAACAACTTGCATTATATTACGCGATTTTTCCTCTTTCTTCAAATTTAGGTCCACCTTAAGAGGTTAAGACGTGACCATATTAGGCATTTGGTTATGCTGAGTGAGACACATTTCTGGACAAGGTGATTCATGTCGGGATTTGAAAATGTTATATATGAAAATGACACACGAAATGCCGCATGACAGACGCAACCTCACAACTACTTAATTTTACCGCGAAATCCCCCCGAAATACTCTTGCGCATCCATAGAAACGTATTTTAAATAATACGTACAATTAGCAACTCAGTATAAACAACGACTGTTCAAAAATGGTATTTTAGAAAAGGTACGGGAAGAACACGATCACTCAGGCGCTTGCGGGTGTAAAATACGTCCCCGGTAATGTATGGGCGATAGCGCACGGGTCGTGGGCAGTGTAATTGTTTTTGTTTGTTTCTTTTTTCTATAAGGAAACAGCGTAATTTTAGAAGGGTGTGGCAAATGCACGGGTATGCACAGGTATTGTCGCTTCTTACCCGTTTCGCGTACTAAACTTTTATCCATTAAATAATCACCACGCCACCTTCAAAAAGCACCCTTCGACGTTCTCGAAACGGCAGACGGCTGCACTCAACAATACGAAAAGTGCAATGTGTGGAAGCAATGTTTATAGCACGTTTCACACTCAAGCGGTGACCAGGGCGAAGATGTTTCGTGGAATTAAACCAGCGCATTAACCCGCAACGGCCGCTGATTATTGCGTTTCTAGAGGAAATGCGCAAGCAGAGGTAACTATGTCATTGCTTACTGTCAAACGAGTACACATGTTGGTTGTTTTGTCGTGTGCAGAACGTGTCTTGCGCCGCTAGCAACGTGAACAAGCAGACGACCCGAGAGCGCAATCCACACTAGGAGCGGTTCGTCCCGCCGCCGCCAGGGGGCGACTGTGTTCGCGCTCGGGGCGAATAGTCCGTTTACAGTTGACCGTTGCGCGCGTTGCTTCTCGCATTGTCCCCGTTTGGTTTGCGCAGCTTACGATGACAAACAACGCTGAAAGAAAAGGTGAGAAAGAGGCGCACGACGCAAGGCGCGGTCTCCAACCGAAGTTTGCTCTGCGCAAACATGAACAGAATGTTAAAGCACGGATGTCGGTGTGTGTTACAGGGCAATCGTTAAGTTATCTGGGCAACTTAATTAGTTTGTAAGTGTAGTGATTACGTACCACTACCCGCCGCGGTGGCTCAGTGGCTAAGGCGTTGCGCTGCTGAGCACGAGGTCGCGGGTTCGATTCCCGGCCGCGGCGGCCGCTTTTCTGATGGAGGCGAAAAGCAAAAACGCCCGTGTGTACGAGATTTCGGCGCACGATAAAGATCCCCAGGTGGTCAAAATTAATCCGGAGCCCTCCACTACGGCGCGCCTCATCGCCTTCGTTGCGTCGGCGCGTTAAACCCTACAATCAATCAATCAATCGATAACATACCACTGTTTTATTCTTGCATCTTTGACGCCTAGTGAATCTCCCTGACCCCTAGACATGTTAGGGCGCTGCCCGGTCAAAGGCTGGAGTGGAGTGCCGCGTGCCGCAGTGAATGGCAAAACTGCTTCCCGAATGCGTTGTTCGCGATTTAAAATGATGGTGTCGGCGATCAATTAAAAAAGGCCAGTAGTCCTCCTCACAGGTTTTGTTTTCACGCGATAACGCAAGATCGGCACTGTGAGAAACGTCTCAGTGTTTCTCCTTGCAGGGCCCATTGCGCGTGTCATCGTTGTTGGCCTCTTGCGCAGGTTCTGAGCTTATATAGGGTGCTGAAAACTCTGTTCGAACTCCAGCACGCGAGAAATCTTCGTTAGCTCTTTCGGGAACGTTTGTTAGCCACTCTGTTCACCTCTTCGCGAATGTTTCGTTCTCCGGCATAGTGGTCAAGCTTCAAAACCACCAAGATCCGCGGTTTTTAAGCCTTTCTGCCCTTTTCACCGCATGACTCCACTTCACCCCTCTCACTCAGTCGTGTGACGAGCGCTCCTTCGTTTGAGGCGATGGCAGGAGTTCGATCGGGGAGGGGGGGGGTTCCCTTACCTTAGATTTGTTTAGCACAGGTATCCTGCTTCTAGCGCCACCATTCAGTGGTGGCAATATTTTCAGTAAGTGGTGAATTCCTGTAGGGCCTGACATAAGCTGTATGAAATTCATTATAGTACTGCCGCGTGGTTATTATAAGCGGTCGCCCTGCGTGACTGGTCCCTTAATCGACCAGATTTTTGGGGAAATCCTCAAGGTGGAGTAAGTTTCGGCGAAGGAAAATTTGACATCCACCTCAATGCAGCCGTACGGCTACAGAGGAAAGTTGCGACTTTCTCAGAGACTTCACAGTTCGTCTTAGTCCAGGATGATTGGTCTGGTGATTGGTCTGGTAATTTATATGGTGGTCCTCTTTTTCCGAGATTGAATTGAAGGCATCCCTCCATGTTGTGACCGTTGTCTCGAGGGATAGTATGTAAGCGACGGCGGGTGCCTACCAAAACTACGCGTCGCAGGCAGCGGACCCGTGCTTTGAAGAACTAGTTCACTGTACTCGCATGGCGGTGCCGACACAAATTTACACCGTGAGAGATGTGCTATTCAGTGGGTGCTTAACGCTATGGTAGGTTTGAAACACCGCTGTATACATTTTCCTATGACACGCGCCATTGATTGACACGCTTCACACACCGCAACGCGAACCTTCAAGAGTAGGGATGTGCGCTCACGCGTAAGGCTTTAAAGAGTTTAAAAACACTGTTTATTCATCAACGCTTCAGTCGAAGGCCGACCCCCCTCCCTCTTTCTCCCTCCCTCTATCCCTCCCCCCCCTCTCTCTCTCTCTCTCTCTCTCTCTCTCTCTCTCTCTCTCTCACACACACACACACACACACACACACACTCACTCACTCACTCACTCACTCACTCACTCCCTCTATCCCTCCTCTCTCTCTCTCTCTCTCTCTCTCACACACACACACACACACACACAGCATCCTTTTTTTTTTTCTATTTGACCCACGTATTTAATTTTACCTCTATGGGTACAAAGAGGGCAACCTACGTGTTGGGGTTTTTTTTACACCAGCTCCTCACTGTAAAATAGTGAGCCCGGCGGCGAGTTCAGCTAGTTGGTTCAGATTCATGATTTAGCAACAGGGCGAGATACACAATAGATTCACGATGTAAACAAAAGTGCAGGAAAGACAACGCTTCACGATGAAAAAACGCGCAAGATAGACACGGACAAAAGAAGGGACGACGGCACAGGGCAGGGCTGGTGCCGTCGTCCCTTCTTCTTTCGTCCTTCTTTATCTCGCGCTGTTTTTGCACCATGAAATAGCGAGCCGTCGTGCCCCCGCGCGCAAAGTGCACTTTCATTTACGCGTCCGACGCGTCTCAATACCCTGCAATATCGCCAGCGAGGACTGGTAGTCGCAGCTCGCCAAGTTAATACTGCTTCAGAGTAGCCCGAAGCAGCGAAATATTTCCTGCGCGCAGTTATAATTGGGGAAGACAACAGCCATGGTTCACCTGAAATGTTTCGTGTTGCTTGTCTGAGTAAAAAAAAATTGCGCCAATCCACTCCGTGAATGTGGTTGGAAAGCAAAGCTCTAAACGGCACCCATAACGATTACCCGTGCGACGTCACTTAAATTCACTCACATCGCTCTACAAATTGCAAAACCAGAGAGAAGTGAAATGCACTTAACCACACCATTTATTACTTCAAAGTGCTATTCTTGTTAAGGTTAAATCAATGCATGAAGCATGAACGGTGTTTCGTTGAGTTGCATTGCTGTAGCACAAGATTGGAAACTTTTTTTTATAAAATTAAAGTAAGCTCCAACCCGGTGTTAGACGATCTGTCTTCTCCGTCTCTGCGCCGCGGACGGAGGCGACAAGATTTGCGGGCAGAGAAAGAGGAGGAGGCAGAAATACTTCTGTTCAGGTTTCTGAACGGCCCAGAGTTCAGCCCCGGGGAGTTATTCCTTCTTCTGTGGGGCCCTTATGCAGTCCGCGCGGCCTGTGCTCTGTCCACCCGCTGAAGCTGGGTAGGCAGAGAGGGCCTGGACAGCGGCATCTCCCATTGCTCTTGTTGGGTAGTTGACGGAAAGAAAGAAGGGTGCTCAGGGCTAAAGGCGCACACCCCGATTACGGGGTGGAGTGTTCCTACTTCTAAGCAAAATTTACATTCAGCGTCAAATTGATTCGGATACATTAAGTGAAGACGCGTAGGCTGTGGGAAGGAACCCGGATTGTATGAGCCGTAGGGTAGTTTGTTGTTCTCTGGAAAGGTCAGGGTAAGGCGAAGGTACAGTCTGTCTCAGAAGGTTATAATGCTTATAATGCTGGGTGATGTCCCTGAACAAGACAAGCAGGTGACTGCCCTCGTGCAGCTCCATCGCACGGGAGGTAAAGGCGCAGGCTTGTTGGGTGCGCGTATCTGTTGCCCTCCATTGGAGCGTGAGGGGTGTCCAGATGAGCTGAATGGAACCGTCTGGGTAGTGGTTTTTTAGCACGCGCAGTCCAGGTCAGGACACCCAACTCTACTGGTAATTCCAGTAGGCTTGCTGGAAATCGATGACTACCCTCCCAACCCCTGGTCGAGCGAGAGCCAAGGTACTGGCTGCCTCTTCTGATGCCGTAATTTTTTGGGCCCTAAGCGAGGTACACGCAAGGAGGTTGGTTCTGGAGGTAGCCACGATGATGGCGTATTGCTGCTTTCGATGTTTGGAGGGGTCTGTGTAGATAACTGCATGATCCCCACCGAGGGTGGTGTTTAGCGCTTGAGCCCGTGCTTTCGGTGACCATCGTCATGTGAGGGGTTCATATTTATAAGCAAAGGGAGCATCTTTAGTTTTAGTCACCAAGAGTCTGGAAGTACGTCAAGCGGAGTGACATTCTGGGCTGCCCAGCCAATCTGGTGAAGCATGCGGTTACCCATCGCAGTTCTGTGTCGGACCTTCTGGTTAGAAAGATGGCCTTCTATCAGCTCTTCCACCGTGTTGTGTAGCCCCGTGCTAAGCAGCCTCTGTGCCGGGACGCACTCATGGGAAGACCAATGGCCTGCTCGACCGCCTTTCTAATCATTATATAAAGCATCTCTATGTCTTCCTTGTCAAGAAGCCAGGGGGTTACGTCAGTAACTCTCGAGAGGACAAAAGCTTCAATTATTCGGAAGGTACCGGATTCCTTTAGGCCTCGCTTCTTGGTGGCAACTCGCCTGATCATGTGTATGATTTGATTAATGCTGTTTTTGAGGCGCTGCAAGGAGACGTCACTCTTGGTGTTAGCCTCGAGATGTAGGCCCAGAATCTTGATGCTGGGGCTTGGAGTGATGGCCTGGCAATCAAGGAGTATTTGAATGTATTCCTTGGTTTGGCGTGAGGGCGGACGACAAGGAGCTGTGATTGTTTACGTGAACACTGGAGGCCACAGGCTTTAGCACATTGGCGTACTAGAAGTTAAATGCCACGCACTGGTGTGAGCTTCCTTTAATTTTTGTAACTCTTAGCAAATGCGCAAGGTGCGCACAGGGCCGCTAGACGGGCGTGAGTGGTCGCGTGACGCTTTCACGTGGCATTCAGCGAGAACGCAGAGGGTAATCCCGTAGATGTGCTTGGTCAGTACACCACCTGTCTTCCCTGTCTTCGCGTGTGCTCGTAGCTAAATCGGTAAGATAACGGGCTCTCGCTTTGTTAGTCTATTAGTTCCAGTTTCGATTCCCGCCGCTGCCACTAAATTCTTTTATTTGTTCGCCGGAGTTTTCTGGTGACACCAACGGTCGCGAAAGAACCCTTGGGGGGTAGAGGTAGAAAGCTTTGCTTTAAAAAGTGCATAACATTTGAATACAGCTTCATCGCGCCAACGATAAAAGAAAGCAATGCACAAAATGCAAAGCGCGGACAAAAGAAAAAAAGATACAGTAGCGCCGAGCCTTTTGCGTAACATTGGCGGCCTGATGTATGGCACTTTTCCACCGCATCGTATGTACCACACTCGCTTCCCTGTCTCCCCGGTGTGGCCGCTTCCGATTCCCGTGGCATCGTAATTTATTGCGCTTATCACTTCTCGCGCAGTGCGATTTTTAACGGCACCAACTATTCCCCCGTGTGTTTCTTTTGTTTCGCCTCTTCGTACTCCACCCCTCTCTGGCTATCTTGGGCGAGTGAGAAAGAACGTCCTCAGCAAGAAGAACCGCGCAGAACAAAAGGGGAGGGGGAGAAGAAACGCAGCTGGTATTTGCGGTGTCCCTCGCCCTCTCCCTCCCCCTTCGCTGTGCGCTGCTAATGCTAAAGCTGCTGCCAGCGTGCGGCGGCGCGGCCGCTGCCCATCCCATAATGGCCTCGTGAAATGTGTTTGCGTTGCGGCACGAAAGAACGCAAGCCGAATGAGGTCGAACGGGGGAAGCGGGGAGCGGGCGGCCCGTACCCGGCCACTTCGCGCGCGCGCGTTTAGCACTGCTCGTATATATAACCGCGACGCAAGGGGGGAAAGTCTCGCGCGCGACAGAGGTTGGCGTTGATTAATAATTGCGTTTGCCCCTGTCGTGCGCGCGCTGCTGCAAAGACAAAAAGGCGGAGGAAGGAGAAAAATGAAGGCGGTGTCCCTGGGGATGTTGCATTCAAGGCGTGTATAGTGGCTTCATTACGCCCCCCACCCCACCTACCCACTTACCCCTTTGTCCTTTTCCTTGGTTCTTGGTTTCACTTCGCGGGCGGTCGTCCACGTTAGTTTCTTCGAAGGTCGTCTTCTTTCATGCCCAACATCTCCCGCGGTCCGCGGAGAGCCTAAACGTGGCGCAATCTTTGGGCTTTTGTTAACGTAAAAGCGTTACTTGGCTTGGTTGGCGGATGCGCACGCCCATCTGGCGTCCGCAAAAGGCCTCCACAAGAGCGCACGCAGATGGCGCCATTTAGCGTCAACAACAAAAACTAAGGCAGGGATGGGGATCGAACCCATGGTCGCGGTGGCAGGTAAGTGCCGTAACTACTCTACGCCCACGGCATAGCACGCGTAACACGGCGTTCGAGGCACTTTAATGAACGAGAGGAGCCAAAGATAGGAACAAAAGGCAAATAAAGGAGCACGCGCCTCTCTTGGCTCCATAGCGCATGTCTAATAGAATCCAAAGAAAAGGCGTGCGCCTCTAGTTTCAGCCTGAAGCATGGTGCTATGCGCATGGCTGGACTAAGAAGGCCTTAAGTTGGCCGCTGCCACGAGGGGGATTCACTTGATGGCGCAAGACCTTGCTAGTGTAGGCTTGAACCTGAGGTATTCGCAAGGCGCATAGATGGTGGCGCCGCGCGGGGGCAGGAGGAGAAATCACTCCATGGGGGATCGGCGAGCGACGGAACCGTTGGAGCCCGCACGCCCGTACGTTGGCCGGCAGCGTTCGCCCGTAATATCACAGGGATTTTGACGCCGTTTTCACGTGATAGCAAGCACAACATTCGCCGGACGCATGTTATGTTCCAAAGGGTCTCGTGCTTGACACACCGCGTGCAAGAGATTTCAACGCGTTGCACGAAAACTAGGACCGAAACACGAACCGAACACAGTGCGCATGGTGTGTATTGTGATGTTCGTTTTGTGATGTTGTGATGTTGTGTCTTCGTTTAATGCTTTTAAATCCTTGCAATTGTGTACCAACGCGTCTAAACAACGACTCTGCTATTACAGGGCGGGCTCCTTTAGTTTCTGTCACCCTTATGCATATAACAAGTTCGATCCAGGTCGCAGATGTCCGTCGCCCTAATCGTGCAAGGAACGATAACAACGTTGCTATAATATTATTTCTTCGTGCTCATGTTCTTACATAGCAAAGCAAGGGTGTGAGAGCGCAGGTATAACACATTTTAGTAGTGATATGCTACGCTAAATCACAATCTGTTTTCAAAACCTACCGCTGTTGACCGTTTCTTTGCTTTGCGCATCGTGCGTTGTGCGGACGCGTTGAACGGCCGTTTGGTGCGCGACGACCGAATTTGAAACTGATTGGAATAAATGCGCTATAATTAATTCTACGTGGCGGCTGACCGCTTTTGGTTCGATTTTTGTAATTACTGGACCATTAGGTATCCCTTACAGCATAAAAACCGAAAGCGAGAAATTTAGTGTCAGTACTCCTTTAACAAAGCTGCTTGCACGTACGACACCGCGAGGGCAGTTTGTGATTTGGGGACACCTTGGCCATCACTCACATTTCCCAGACAAGAGGCTTGCCCAGGCGCGCTAGTTTAGAACCAGCATTACAATTAATGATTTACGTGCGAAAAGCTTTGCGTTTCTTCCTTGCATTTTCTTGTTTCAGAAAGCCGCTTCTATCAATGCAGAAAACGTTGGGTGGTAGTAAGAAATCAGCTCAATATGGTTAGCAGGTTAACATTCTGCATAGAAGTTTCAAGCGTTTAATCAGCTCCAATGACTAGAGCCACAAAACTGTTTTGACTGGTTTCTTTTTGCGCTGGTTTGGATGTTTTCCTTTATATAAGCAGCAACCAACGCTCTGCTAATAGTGTGTCTTATGAAAATATTGGTTTTAGTAGGGGGCAATGCGACTACGACTGCCACGGCGTCGACCGCTCGGTATTGTTTTGAACAAAAATAAAACATCACGCGTAGGTAGTTTAATTGGAAACGTTTATATCGTTGCCTTCGCTGGTGGTAAAACAGACCTAGAGGGAAACTTACTATTCACGCTGGTCAGGCCATTGACTTACATGTTCTGCACGGAGCGACACGACGTACTATCGAGCGGTATACTATGAAAATGCCTTATACAGGCAGGATTTGTCAAGTAAGCGGGCGTTAATAAAACGCCTAGTAAGCTCGCGTACTCTGATAAGTCCGTACCGCTAATGGGCGAGCTCTACTAATTGTGCTGGTGGCTAGTAAAACGGTGATATTCGCAGGCAGAAACTTTGTAGCGTCACAGATCGAGCGCTGGCAGTCCTACCGCAGCAGCAAGCGACGTGAGCGGCTTTTGCCATATCTCTTCACCGTCGCTTGTGGGGCGAAACGTTCGTCTTTAGTTCTAATGTGGCGCGTAACATCTAAGTTAAGGACAGCCGTTAAAATCTGGCGTCACCGCCACTTAACGACGTTAAAAAGTAGAGCTACCCCCTTTGCTTTCAACGCGGCCATAAGCGGCAGTCCGTAGAGGGCACCCCCCCCCCCCCCCCCCCCCTGATCTTCCTTAGGACAGCCATCTTGGATCGCTTTGCGCGCCACCTATAGAGCGTGCCCCTTGCGAATAGAAATGCATCGTGTGATAGGAGCGACGCTACTGTCGGCGCTATGGAGTCTTCATCGCCCGAAGCTCAATCGCTCGCACGCCTTCTTGCTTTCGTCTCATAAAAGTATGCTTAGGGATCCTCTGCAACATTTTTTTTTTGCAATCTTCGCCGCCTTTCATAGTGACGGTTATATGTAAGTTACAACGCTTATGACGACGAGGGACTTCTTGAGAGACACTTTTAAGCGAAGCTTATTACGCCCAGGAAACGCCTGGTAGCGACTGTCTGACCTTTAAGCAAGTGCTTAGTGCGCTCAAGGTCAAGCAGGCGCCACGTGTGGTGCGAAGCGCCACCGACCACGCTAGCCTCGGTCAATTCAGTTCTTCGTACGCTTGCCCAGTGAAAGCGTCGAGTTGCCATATCGTTCCGAAGGGTCGGGTGCGGAGAGGGGGATAGGAGGAAGGGCGCGTGACATAGAAAATGATACATACAAGAAGGCGCTTGCGGCATCCAAGTTCACTGCGTTCGCTCCTCTAACCTAACCTAACCCGAAAACTGAGCTTTGGCTGTACAAACTTGGCTTACCGCGTTCAACCTCGGCAAAATGTATTGCTAAGGTTGCTTGCATCGTGTCCAAGACGCAAAACTCTTTCTTAGAGATGACCGCCGTCCACACTCGAGATAAATAAAATTTTCTTCTGCCTTTCGTCTAAATTCTATATCACTGTGTCGTGTGCAAAAAAAGCTTCGCTTGTCATCCACCTTCACAGAGTGGAAGGGCTTGTAATTTTTCGGCTAATTGAGGGACGAAGCTCTAGCAAACGTCGCAGTTAAGTAAGCAAACTAGTTTGAACTCCATCAATCGCTGCATTAAAATTTGTCCGTTTCATTTTTGATTATCAAGTGCTTTGCTACAGTCTATACAACTGCGCTCTCGAGAAATCACGCCGTCTGGACTTCGCATCGACGTCTGGGTAATAATTAGCAGCACTTTTACAGCGAAGCTGTATATGTCTAAACCCTCACTGTGTATGTCTGAAACCCTAGCTCTAAACCCTATGTCTAAACCCTTATTTCGGTGAAGCTGCTTTACTCGCCACCGCACTTTACCCCCTGAACGCCACCGCTGACGCCTCTTTCACAACTTTCATATACCTCGCCACCACCGATGTCACTTTTACAAGTTGCGCAATTGATAACCGCTTCCCCTTTGTATCGGAGTGGTGACGTATGACATATGACCAAAGAAGCTAATGTATCTATGTTGTCTTGCTCCTTTCCATTTTAGCGCTGCTGTTGGCGACAGTGTTAAACTAAATATTGCCCGTTACAGGTGGTAGCTGTTCTACACTACATTTCCCTCTCTACTTTTCCTCTGCCAGCATTCCAATCACGCTTTAGTCACCACTTCCACCGCCTTGTAGTTTACCTTCTCTGAATGACCTTTAACCCCGGTGGCTTCGGGAGGGCGAATATTTCCCTCACATGTATTTCGATTGATACAACCACTTCGCAGTAAAATGTGCCATATCATTTACGTTCCCTTACCACTGACCCCCCGCACGGGGCACCTTGAGTAATCTTGGTGACGGTGAGTGCCGACACCGCGTACCCCGAGCTCCCCATACTTAAGCTGTTACCTGCCGTGGTGAGAAGTTGAAAGGTGAAAGGTTAGAAGCCGTGAACGGTGGCCGTCGGAGCCAGCTGGTCAAGCTCCGGCCGATGGGCTCCCTGTCTGTCTATCAGACTGGGAGCTCCGGGTCCTCTTTGACCATCAGAGTAACGTCAATGAAGAAAGTACCCCAGTTCCCTGCTTTATACTATGTCGCATGGTATTGTCAAAGCCCTCTCTTCCAAATGATCGGGCCCCAGAAAGGGCCCGCACCGATGTAATATTCAAACCTCTGCCCAACATGAAATTTAACACCCCGGAAAACTTTCCTCGCTTCTTAGTGATACAATCCAAGAACAAGGACTCTCCAGTTACCTGCAAGTCGGTCTTCTTAATTGCCAAGTTCATTGAGAGTGTAGTTGGCGCGAACTACAAGGCAAAGAAGCTGACATCGGGGGACGTGCTTGTTGAACTATCTACTAAAAAACAATCTGACAGTCTCTTGAACCAGACCGACTTACTTGGCCTTGAAATAGCTGTAACGCCACATCGGAGCCTTAACAACTCGCAGGGCGTGATTTCCGAGATGGACCTGCTCAATGAAAGTGAGTCTGACCTCCTCGAGGGCATGCGTGACCAGGCGTTACTGCAGTAAGAAGAATAATGATCAGACGCGATGGCAAAGAAGTAAAAACGAAACATTTGATCCTAACTTTTGACCGGAGTGTCCTACCGGAGTCTATCACTGCAGGCTTCCTTCATTGCAACGTCCGACCTTACATACCAAACCCACGCCGCTGCTTCAAATGCCAGCGGTATGGGCACAGTACTACCACCTGCCGCGGAAAACTGACATGCGCCAAGTGCGCAGGACATCATGACCCTTCAGAAAATTGTGCATCTAACGTATTCAAATGTGCCAACTGTGAACAACCCCATGCTGCATATTCCCGGTCATGTGCTAAATTCAAAGGCGAGAAAGAAATAAACATGAAGGTCACCCAGAACATCACCTATCAAGAAGCACAACAGAAACACTTAATGTTTTCGCAAAGGTATGCCGACGCAGCTCGCCGGGGGGGGGGGGGGGGAGAGAGGGGGAGGAGGCGGAGCGGCGTTTTGTCACGGCGGCCACCCAGTACTGCGAAGCAGACTTAATGCCGCCCCAGCCCCCCCCCCCCCCCCCCCCCCAGGTGCTGCCCAAGGCAGCCCAACCATCCGACACAACTGTGGCTCCCGCAAGTGTTGTGTTAGCTGCGAGTGTCAGGAGTGGCGCTTCTGCCGTCAGTCCTCCTCTTCCGGCTGCCAGACTGCAGGCGGCAATGGTTGTAGATGTGGTCGGTCCTACGTCCTCTTCTGTGTCCGACAAACAACAGTCGGGGACGACAGGGGCTCCTGCCTCCACTTGAAACATACCCCGAGGTGGAGCCCGCAAGGACTCCATCTGGTCACTGGAGCACTCAGACGATGACATGGAGGTAACACCGTCTCAGCCAAAGGCGGCAAGACAACAGAGCACCATGGCGGGGCGAGGCAAAAAGCCACCAGCCGCCCGTGTCACAGGCCCAAGTCAGAACTGAGAGATAGTATAGGCGGTATTCGTTGAAAAGTTTAGCGGTGAATTTCTTCGGTTGGCAACACTGGAAACGGCCACAGACATGGCCGATGCGCCACGGACACGGCGCGGCCTGGGCCGCTGCGCCCGCACGCCGATGACAAAAAAAACACCGGCGTGCGTCATCTGCTCCGTTCGAATCCGATTCTAAACGGCGGCGTCAACAGAGATGTTCTAAACGGTGGCGTCAACAGAGATGTTATTAATCGCGCTCACATTGAACTCGAGGCAATACTTTGCGTTCGCTGAGGTATATTTTGTAACGTGAAACACAGTCACGTGTTTCACAGTCGTTCTTAACGAGTGACGTAACGAGTGACGGCGCACTGGAGGAGAAGAGGGAGGCCTGATCTGCGGGCCGTGCGCACAACGTCGCCTAGCAACAAACGCTTGGCCACAGATATGGCGGCGCACACTTGGTTGCCTGCATGCATTCCACGCCATTGAATACCGGCTATACATCCAGCCCTAGTCCTCATCTACACCAGCCGAAATCTTCTCCATAAGCATTTATGGTAGCACAAATTACACAGTTGAACTACCGGGGTCTTATTAAAAACCTAGATGATATATGTGAAATCCTACACAAAACGCAATTAGCCATCCTATGTTTACAGGAGACACACTTGAACCCAAAGCACACCAATTTCCTGATTTACTACTCGGTATTTAGGAGAGACAGAGATAGCTGGACGCACTGCTCTGGTGGCGTAGCTATAGTTACGCAAAAATCTATCCCTTGCCAATCTCTTCAATTTCAATTATTTGCAATTATTTCAACAGGTTAACAACAATTTGCTCACTATACATTCCCCCTGAATATCGTTTATCTAGCTCTGAATTTGAGTCTCTCATAGATGAGCTGCCGGAACCGTTTCTACTCGTAGGTGACCTGAATGCACACAGCCCACTATGGAGATCTGAACGCACAGATTCCCGGGGCCGCTTGATAGAAAATTCCCCTTCTCATCCGGAGCTTGTATCTTTAACAAAAAACTCCCCCCACCTCCCCGAAGGGGATCGTGCGGAAATGCGAATGCATTGGGTGCACCGATGAGTGCGCTGCGGCAAGCAGTAACGGAGAGAGGCGTGCGCTCCACTGCATTTATATACATTTTCCGAGCGCAGCGAGCGGAGAGAGGGTACGCGGAGAGGAGAGAGAGACCCGCGCAACACGCCCGCCCCGCGCGCGAGCTCTCTCTCCCGCCGAGCTCCGCGATGCGAGCGCCCTCACACGCCCGAGCGCGCTCCTCCTCTCCACTCACTCTCCGCTACTCCGCCCTTGCTCCGCGATGCGAGCGCCCTCACACGCCCGAGTGCGCTCCTCCTCTCCCCTTGCCCTCCGCTACTCCCGCCCGAGCTACCACCTGCTCCGGTTGCTAGGCGCGCCACAGCTGTTGCTAGGGGCGAGGAGGAGCGCGGAGAGATAACACCTGAGGGCGCACGCCGACGGAGCACGACAACCCCCGACTGTAGCGGCGTGGGTCCGCCGCGCCGAGACGACGACGACGACGACGAAGGCAGAACTACGAGGCGCGCGCTCACGTGCGCTCGCGCTGGAGGAATGCAGGCGCACGCCGACGGAGCACGACAACCCCCGACTAAGAAATGCATTCACATTTAAAAAAAGAGCCGACATACTACAACACTACACACAATACATACTCGCACATAGATCTGGCAATCGGCTCTTCGGTCCTCTTTCCGGCTGTTGAATGGGAAGTGGACGACAACCCATATGGGAGCGACCACTTTTATCGTGAAAGGCATTGATAAAGCCCGTAACAGTTCCATCTGCCATAAAACGTTTAAGGAATCTGGTGCTGATTGGTTAAAATTTAAACAATTATCTCAGCTTTCATACACATCTTTAAAGGGACCCAGAAAAGCCTCTTGTAAAAGTTACAAAATGCCTTTATTGTCGCGTAGTACCAATATAGCGATGCAATGCCGTTGGAATTATTGATCTACATTCAGTATTAGCTGCGCCAGAAGCAATTAAGTGCACCTCTCCCCCCTTGCTGATCGATTCCTCCTCCCTCTCTGCTTCTTTCAAAGCAGCTGGAAACACTGGGAATAGCCATGTGACATCGCGACGCTCGACTTCCGTTCTCCGCTAGCTACATTCCTGCGCCTAGGCACGCGTAAATCGCTGCAGACCCGCCTTTGCCTCGGGATCGCGCAGGAAGGAGGAAGAGCCACCGGAAGCCAATGGCAGTGACGTTGCCGGCAACCGACGATCGGCCGAATCAGGGGGGCGCCTCTCCGTTGCGTCAGCCTACAACGTATGAGGCTCACACTTGGCTCAAAAATCCCCCGTTATGTGTTCTACCACCTGAATGCATTTGATTGCCACCTTCACAACGCTTTTCTGTGTCCCTTTAAGCCATTTGGGCATTGACGAAGCCTGTGAACTGGTGACTGCACATATTCTTCATGCTGCCGAGGGCTCAATTCCGCAAACATCTGGTGCCACACCTAACACTAGGAGGCCGTGGTGGAATGAAGAGTGTAGGCTTGCACGGCAGGCTCAAAATAAGGCGTGGGGTGTCCTTCGCAGGTACCCCACTACGCAAAACTTGATTTCCTTCAAACGTGCAAAAGCACAAGGAAGATGCATTCGCCAGCAAGCAAAAAGTGATAGCTGGCGCTCTTTCGTAACTTCTATCAATTCATACACAGATGCAGGCAAAGTATGGAACAGAATCAAAAAGTTTAATGGACGTAAAACACATACCCTGCCTTTGCTCAACAGTACAGGCGACACCCTAGAGGACCAGGCAAACACACTTGCGAAATACTTTTCATATGTATCGAGTTCTGCTCATTACACAAATGCTTTCTTACGACACAAAGCATCTATGGAGAAGAAACCAATTCCTGCTAACAAAAGATCTGACGAACCATACAACACCGAATTTTCCATAACAGAGCTTTTGGTCGCTTTCGGAACATGTAAGGCTTCAGCGCCTGGGGCGGATAGCATACCATATACAATGATTCAACATCTGCACCCAGAAACTCTCCGAACACTCTTGCACTTATTTAACAAAATATGGGTGGCGGGATACTTTCCGAGCGCTTGGAGAGAAGCAGTTGTAGTTGCCGTATTAAAACAGGGGAAAGATGCCTCACTACCTGCCAGTTACCGACCAATAGCTCTGACAAGTTGCCTTGGAAAGGTTTTTGAAAAAATGGTAAATAAGAGACTAATGCATTTCCTTGAATATAACGGCATCCTGGACAGCTGTCACGCTGGTTTCCGATCAGGTCGAAGCACAACTGACCAGCTAGTTGCTTTTGAGTCGTATGCCAAAGATGCTTTTTATCCACAAACAGCACTGTCTTTCTGTTTTCTTTGACTTAGAAAAAGCATACGACAGAACTTGGCGTTACGGCATACTGCTTGATCTCAAGGCATTCGGTGTGTCTGGACATATGCTAAACACTATTGAAAGTTAGTTGTCGGAGCGAACATTTAGGTTAAGAGTAGGGACAGTGGTATCAAGAACATACATACAAGAAAATGGTGTTCCCCAGGGTGGAGTATTAAGCTGTACTCTGTCTGTAATTATGGGAAATCGTTGCCACCCTCAATCTCCTATTCAGTGTATGTTGACGACGTCCAGATTAGCTTTAGGTCATGCAATCAGTTCATATGTGAAAGGCAGATACAGTTAGGCGTGAACAGGCTTGCAAAATGGACGGAAGAAAATGGTTTTAAATTGAATCCTCACAAAAGTACATGTGTTTTATTCACAAGACAGCGTGGAATTCGTCCAGATACCGATGTCACACTGAACGGAGAACGGATTCCTGTCAAGAAAGAACATAAGTTTTTAGGTGTTGTACTTGACGGGAAACTAACGTACGTACAGCACTTAAAGAAACTCAAACAAAAGTGCCTAAACACCATTAACATTTTAAAAGTGTTGTCACATCAGTCTTATGGTGCTGATAAAGACTGCCTTCTACGTCTCTTTGTGAGTTTAGTTAGGTCTCGTACAGACTATGGAAGCGCAACATACGGGTCCGCATCTAAAACTGCCTTAAAAATGTTAGACCCAGTACTACATGTGGGCCTTCGCCTTGCCTCCGGAGCCTTCAGGACAAGTCCAATCCAGAGTCTTTATGTAGAATGCGACCACTGGTGCCTAGAGCACCAGCGTGCTTATACAGCACTCCTTTATGCTATTGTCTATGACGAATCACCCATGCAATTCTATTGTGAATGACATCTCATCTGCCCATTTGTATTTAGCGCGCCCGTCGATCCCTGTCCCTTTAGCCTTGCGTGTCAAAGGCCTTGCAGATGAGATAGGGGTGTCTTTAGATGATGGCATAAAAACCTCTATCGCCGACCTAGTCCCACCTTGGGACATGTCAACTATTCATTGTGACACATCTTAAACTAATTGACAAGTGTCGTGCACCCCGCGAACTGATTTTACAGCATTTCTTAAGTTTACAACACAGATATCCAGATGCGTCCAAGTCTTCTTCTGCTGTATCCTGTGCTGCACATAGCCCGGGCTTTGCCAGCACAAGGACATTGAACAGAAGTTGTAGTATCTTTACAGCAGAAGCCTATGGTATTCTAATCACAGTCGAACACATTACACAGAACAAAATACAGGAATCAGTCATCTACACAGACTCCCTAAGTGTAGTTACAGAATTGGATTCCTTCAAACCCACAAAAAACGGTATTCTAAACCGCCTTTTTACAACTCTTATAACTGCCTATCAGTCAAAGTTGAAAATACTTGTTTGCTGGATCCCTGGACACAGTGGCATTCTGGGCAATGAAATTGCTGACCAGAACGCCACTTTGGCGGCCCTCCGTAGTGGTGTTGACGTAGCGCATGCAGGTCCCTCACCTCGATCTGAAACCAGTGATCGTAACCGGAGGGGAATCCGTAAATGCTGGCAGCACATGTGGGACACACACACAGACAACAAGCTCCACTCAGTAAAGCCAAACCTAGAAAGATACACAACAGAAAAACAAAACAGATTCATTGAAGTATCAATTTGCAGACTGCGAATAGGCCACACTTACGCTACACACGCATATCTTTTGAATGGCACACTCCCACCTGTTAGTAACAAGTGTGGGGAACGGCTCACCGTCATCCATGTGTTAATTGAGTGCACATTCTGCAATGAAGCCAGAAAACGACATTTTCCTAAAATATATACCTACAACATTCCGCTACATCCTTTAGTGTTTTTAGGAGATAAACCTATGTTCACAAACAAGAGTTATCTTGCAGACATCAAGTTTTAAAAACTCATCTCGTACAGTGCGTGACCTCGGAGCCTACGAGCGAGCAGTGAGTGAGGCCCTGATGCTTCCTTTGTTCGCACGGGAGGCCCACTCTCGTCGCATGCTCTTTGGCTCAAGGTGCATCACGTCCCACCCATAGTCTCTCTTAGCCACCATCATCAACATCTTCATGTTTTAGTGGACGGGCCCTCTACACCCATATATACAGTATTTTAGGGTATATCATACTCATTTCATACATATTTTAAGCACAAACATGAATATTGAAAGACCACGTAACATAGTTTTGGCGCTCTTTGGTCTTAGAAACCCTTGCGCCAATAAATCACAAACATACATACATGCATACCACTGACCATCCCCATCATCTTGGGTATACTTCTCCACAAAGCTGTTTGTTCTCCGGTAACCTGCTGTAGCCTCAAAAAGCCCCTGGAGTATCGCCAGGCTGCCTTGAAAGCTTACTTTCCCTCAGTACGGGCTTGCGTGCAGAGAAGCCCTCTGTTTGGCTACTGACTATAAAAGGCTATCTGGTAGGTAGATTTGATGATACTATAACAATATTAATATGATTGGTGCGGTAAAAAAATCGGTGCCGCTTCCGTCGCATCAAAGGTCGTAACTAAGAGGGGGAAAAGGAAAAGAAATAAAAAAATCAAATGCGCCTAGGAAAAAGCAGAAGCAGCGATCGGACGGCGTTCTGGCTGAGTAATACGATGGCTTCGTAGGAGTCGGAGGCGGCGAGACATTTTCCTTCAGTGACACCTAGGAAACGTAAGGAGCCCCAGGTGGTCAAAATTAATCTGGAGCCCTCCACTACGGCATGCCTCGTAGCCCAGGCGTAGCTTCGGCGCGTTAAACCCCACAATCAATCAATCCATCATCGTAAGGTTGATGAAACGGAAAAGTGTTGTGAGAGCGTTTACGCGTTAGTAGACAATTCGCTGAATGACGGTCGATGTGGACCTCTTTAGAGATTTATTACGCGGTCTCTCTGGCTGGTTTCTCCTTTCATCCGTGCTTTTTTTTTTTTGCGCCTTTATTTATTTATTTTTTTTCTTTTCTTTTCTTTTTTTTTTTTTTTTTTTTTCAAGTATGTCGAAGCAACTCTTTCGCGTTAAGCTTTTGCTAGTTCGCCGTCAGAGGGCAGTGCTTGTGACGGTCTTTTCTGGCACGCGCAGTTGGGCGTGGCGAAGCAGCTGCGTGCTGTAATTGACGCCAATGATAGAAGAAGAAGAATAGCAGTGGTTCGACATGTTAGGTAAAGCTCTTACGGCAGGGGTACTATTTGTACTTCTCTGCCGATCGTCGAAAGGCATCAATTTGCAAAAAGTTCCAGGGCGGATTCACTGACAGTGTTGGGCTTTATCGTTTTTTCCCCGTGGTGTTACTGAGATTCGTAGTCTAAATGGGGCAAATACTACTCAAACCCCTGTGTTTGACCTTATAGAAACTGCGCATCCTTTAATTTATTCGCATTTCTGATGGACGCGAAAAGCGAAAACGCCCGTGTGTTTGATATTTCGGCGCCCGTTAAAGATCCCCAGGTGGTCAAAATTAATCTGGAGCCCTCCACTGCGGCGCGCCTCATCGCCCGTGTAGCGTCGGCGCGTTAAACCCCATAATCAATCAAATCAATAATTTATTCTCAAGTACTGTCATCATGTTGGAACCCGAATGTACAGGCATCCTTTAACTTGTGCCCTATTACGCGCCGGTAATAAAAACGGGAGGATAACGTCGCTAGAGGCGGGACGAATAGAGTTACTACGTCGCGCTTTTCGCCCATACCTTCTCTTGACACTGAACTCCAGGGGGCAAGGGTGCCAGCGCTGACCGGGGAAGGAAAATGATCTCAAGCGAGGGTGAGAATAAGTGACAAGCGTGGTGGATGTTTGCGCTCTACACGTCGGTGGGGCCTCGGGAGCCGCATTAGGGTTATTAGTTGTTGGGATGCTGGCTTCCCGCTTAAAGTCGACGCCAGGGTTCGCTGCGCGAATGGCAGCACGCATGTGTGTGTTACGGTTGGTAAGAGAGAGAGTGTGTGTGCGGTGATAAAAGGAAACTGGGTCGGGCTCGATCGGGTCTTGGTCCGCAGAGCATCGTGTGACGCGCACAAACGCCACAAAAGAAGCTGGCGGCGTCTGAAGGCCGACGCACGATATGAATCGCGCACGCTTGGCGAGCGGCGAACACGTGGCTGGTGTTAGTGGCCCGTGCAGTAATTAGCATAATGGGCGCGCGAGACCTGTGGCTGGACCTGTCACGCACTCGGTGAGCTGCGCGCGCGGTGGCAGTCATCCCTGCCGGGCACGTATGCAGCTCAGGTAACGTGGCGATGAAAATATACCCACCGAGCGGGGCGCTGCGCGGGAAAGTACGAACCAGATTTTTTTTTTCTCTCCTTTTCAATACCGGCAAAACGCGAGTCCTGCCTTATTGCATGCCCGCCGCGCCGGGTGGAGTGCGGGGCTTTCCCAGTCTTACGCCAAGCACCGGGAAGGACGCGCCGGAGCTCGCTCATGCGCACGAGGTCGCGGCCCGACAAGGGGTCCTCAAGCAGCCTCGCGTGCGTCCGTTGGAACGAACTTCGGGAAGCTTTAATAATCTGCGAAGTCATCGATTTTACCCGCGAAGCATGTCTTGGCGAACCTCCGTGGTTCATCCAGCGTCGGTTTGATGATGAATGAATCGTATCATGCATTGCGCTGACTGACGGTTGTCAGTCGCGTTAAGTGGTACTAGTAGTTCCTGTAGTTTGTGTAATATTTGAACATCAAATAACTGCCCGCGTTCAACCGACACTACTTTAAGCGGGAAGAATAAAAACGAAGCTACCTAACTCTCTGAAGACTGCGTGCCAGCCGGGCAGGCAGTTCGTAAGAGAAAACTTTTTTATGTAGTCTGTTGTGTTAGCTTCCACAGGGGGGTCTTCTAGAAGACCAGGGTCGCATTTGCCGCTGCAGCCAGGCTTGTCGGGTCGATCAGCCTGCTCTGGTAGGCCTGGACTGTGCTGGAAAGAGCGGTTTCCCATCCAGAGGGGGAGGGGTCGAGTATGAAATTCGGATGGAGGAGCTCGGCACTCCCGTGTAGAATGGAAAAGATTCGGGTGTGCTCCCCCGGGTAATGATTGGCCTGGTACCTGGTAGGACAAAAGGTGTGGCCTATCGCGATGCTATAGAGAACGTATTTGCTCGAAGCTGGCGCCGTATGATGGCTTCTTCACGGGTGAGTTGCACGTGTGGCGGAAGAAGCGTTCTGCGGGACAGTGTGTGGTGGTGTTCTGTCTTGTCCGGGTTGGGTTGGCCTTCCGCTGGTGTCCGGAGAGGCGCGGCTGTCGTATGAATGCGCTCATTCCCAGGTGTCCAGATCAGACGGACTGGTGGGATGTGTTGGTTTCGTTGGAGGATGTGATGGGCGGTCGCGGAGGTGCATCCTTGTGCACAGTTTAGGTATGGCTACTGCACATTCTTCCGATTTCGTGATGTTGCTGCAGGTGCGTATATACTGTGGCTGGTCACGACATGGAAGTTTGCACACGTGTCCACTGAGGAACGTGGCGCCGCGATCGCCATCCGCCCAGCCGCCATGGAAACGGAAAGCCATGAGATGACATGTGGTGGCGGAAAATATTCCTACCTCTCGTCTGACCTTGCCTTGTGGCCGGAGCTAATTGAAAGGCATGCAATATTTCAGTGAGCTTACTACGTTAGAACGGCCTTAAGTTTCATTTCGGAGATGACGTTTGTTTTGCGTTGGCCATTTGTTTGGTGGCGCACGTCTTTAGTTTTCCATGTCCGCAGTTAGCTGCGGGCAAGACTGCCTCCGTGTATGTTTTGCGTCGCAAACCCTCTGTGTGTTACTTCTGCCTACACTGCGTGCAAACTGAGTAGATTTTAGTTGCTCTTATCCTGGTCTTACGCTCTTTACTCGGCAGGCAGGCAATATCCCTACAGCCTTATTAACAACAGCTTAAACTATTGCTTCTGCCGGTTTTATTTGATAAACTGACTTTTCGCACTGTCAGACAAGCGCTGACCAAAAACAAAAACCGTTGCATTCCCCTGTTTTGAAACGCTGCGTGTGAAAGTCACGTCTTTCTGAACCTTAGCCGTTCCTGAGCACTGGGTGGTTCGCTTCTGTCGGTGCGAACTTGACCTCATCCTACTTCGAACTCACTGCGCGGTGCTTACTCTTATGGTGGTACTACTCGCATTGAAGTTTCTCAGATTAACGCTGATGATTTACTGTTTGCCTTTATGGGCCTTTAATAAAGCATCAGTATCGCTGATGCTTTACTGATGGTTTACTGTTTGCCTTTCATCGACTGTCTTCCCTTTGGCAAGTATGCGATGACAGAACTGTGCAGCCACATGCAATAAACATTCAAAGCAGTTATGCGTTTTTTTGTTTTTTTTTTTTTTTTTAGGAGCTCTTAGCAGTTTCTGCCATCACAGGGTTCTAAAGTTTTTCAGCGTGCCCGTGTTGCTGTACTTGAGTCTCAAAGCTATAGAGCGTCGTAAAGAAGTGAACTGCACACCACAGAATTTGAGGGAAAAAAAGTGTTTGTAACCCTTTATCTTAGCATTGCTTGAGAAGCAACTGCCCAATGATGGTTTTCAGCTCCACAGCCGGATCGCGTGGCGATTCACGGGGCCTGGGTGCGTCCAAGATATGTATACGCACAAGATACGAAAAAAAACCAGCAGTCGTTTTTTTGCCACCACTTCGTTCGACATATTGAGTACTTCTATCGTTTCCGCACGTTGTCGCCAGCCTGATCCTTTTCCCTTTGAGTTAGTCACTTTCGGGATCCACGGTTCAGCGGAATAAAATACGGCAAGCAAGCGCTAATAAAACTCAACCGAGTGGTTGAACTTGCAGAGCTTTCAGCGTGATTATGAGAACAGGAGTAAGTTGGCCGCCCGCGGACGTATGATTTAAATGCGAACGACGTGTGCACGACATATTGCAGTGAGGAGGTTCGAAGACGATACGCTCTAACGAAATCCCGTGGTTCAGCTTCACCACAATGAGCTTTATTGACTATCCCGGCGCTGGCCAGCGATTACAAGCAGAGCCGTGGCGGACAAGTGCAGAAGTACACGCATCGGCGACCGATCCCGCGGCACCCATGCTTTTCCGAGTGCGCTGAGGACGGTGCACTGTGTCCACTGGGCCAGCAAGATAGCGAACGCGTGTGTCGGGAAACGGGACGGTGCGTAAACACTGGGCCAAGGGAGCATCCGTCCAGCGAGCAAGGCCGCGCTCATACTCACTCCGGCCCTTCACTGTGCATAGTGTGGTTGCTCACCCTGTATCGATTGCACCGAGATCCTCGTAATGACAGTTGCAGACAGAGCTGTTTGATGTCCACCATATTTCGACACATAGAGATGATTGTGTCATCGACCCTTCCCTAGTATTTTTTTTTAAGAGAATAAGGTTAGCATAACTGCTTTACCCGTGTAGCATACAGGGATGGGAGTTTTTTCTCCTGCGCATGTGTACGTACTCGTGTGGTTGTAAAGCTTACATGTTTGTGTTCTTCTGAGAATGAAAGTTAGTTGTTGCGGGTGTTTGTGCTTCCTTCCCGAGTCCCTGTTTCATTCTGCGCAGTGCGAAAGATGAGCCAATGTCAACTATCCCACCGTTCTTCGGCATGTTTCCGTTGTAGCGCTACGTTTTCTTGGATTTGCAATGTGCCCGTGCGCGTAAACGTGTTTCGACAGACGCGCCACCGTGAATGCTTGCCAGGTAGCCGTTGTTCCGCTTCCCCGACGTTTGCTATATCTTTATTTTTCATCGGGAGAAGACGGCTCACGTACGTTATTAAATGCTCCCGCACATCGGCTGCTCCACAACGCTTCGGTGCAATGGCCAAACAAATAGCAGCATGCGATTGTGTAGTGTAGCATATGCCCTGCAGGACCGCTTAATACAAACGTTCTGCTCGCATAACGTAGTGTCACAGCGGAGGTCTCATTTTTTGAAGCCTAACCGTATCATTGGCTTCCTCATTCGCATTTATTTATTTATTTATTTATTTATTTATTTATTTATTTATTTATTTATTTATTTATTTATTTATTTATTTATTCATTTTTTATTTATTTATTTATTTATTTGTTTGTTTGTTTGTTTGTTTGTTTAGTTGTTTGATTGTTTATTTATTTCAGATACCCTGATGACCCATTGGGCATTATTGAGGGGTGTGGTACAAAACGAATACATAAAAAAATACAAAAAGCACGGAATACATAAAAAAATACAAAAAGCACGGCAACATTCGCGATGAATGGCAAAAGAAAGTTGGCGCAAATATACAGCCCAGTTGTGTGACAAGAGTAAAAAAAACGCTCATGTCATATTGATTTGCGCATGTAAAATGTAGGACTTTGATACAAACAAAAATTGACTTCATTAATAAACAAACCTAACAAATTCCATGATATTTCGAACAAAACGTAAGGCAAACAATTCTAAACTTACCGCGGCATGTAGAAGTCAGTTAGTTGCTCCGTATATGCGCATATATGTGCTTTGCGGGAAGGTAGGTGCATTTCACTTCACGTTCTGCGCCACCATTAGGTCAAAATAGTGAGGGATTTTTTTTTTTTTTTTCAATAATGGCGCACGTATGTCACGGGCTAGTTCGGAAGAACAGAACGCACAAGGGGAAAATGCGGAGAAAGCTACAAACGAGTTAAAACATCTGTAGAAAACTGGAACAGAAACATTGTGCGGCGGTGAAGGCAACCGCATTATTTCTCGCGAGTCGACCTTGCTCGTGGGAAAAATAATAAGCGCCCCAAAAGGTCAAAGATGAGGGAAAAAGTGAGAGAGGGGCAGAGCAAGTTCGGGTGGTTAAGCGACTAGCGTGCTTTTTCTTAGCACTTCCGAGGCCGTCGTTTCCGAAGCGTGCAGTTTTCTACGCCAAGTGCATCCACCCCCGCGTCCTTGTTCCGTGGGCTGGCTTCCGGTTTCCGGTCTCTCAACTTCCGGCGCTGCGAATACGAAGGGACAAAGCAAACAGCTCTGACCGGCGCAGCAATGAATTGTTCCGTGTACGGGCACGGGAACCTCTACTCGTCCCCGGCAGCGGCGCTTATCCTAATAGTATTGGCAGCTTATGCTTCCCTCATTCGTTTTGTTTTCCTTGCCTAGCGCTGTCACGGAGAAAAGACGAGATGGGCTGCTGCGATTCGAGTTCTCTGCATTCAAATTGTTAGTGGAGCTGCCGCCCGTGCAGGCTGTGAGACTTTGTTGGTGGTTAGTGTCTTCGTGCTCGCGCACCAAAAAGCGTCGAGCAAGAGGGATACGAGGCCGCTGCTCACTGAATACGCACAGAGGGACCTTAGAACAAGACTTGGCGGAAAAGCATCTTCGCAGAATTCCGGACCACGCACAGCACAGCACAACATCCCCGTGTACAGTTATAGTCGGCGATTCCAACATTGCTGCCAATGGCGCGAATATCCCCTGTGCGTCAAGCTGTTTTTACCTCCCTTCTATGTTCTATCTTCACCAAAAACTATGGAGAAAGCCCACTCGCTTAGTTTTCATTTTAGCCCCACCTGCATACATAGGTATAAGGCAGTTTTAGCATATCGTTACCGTGTTTGTGTTACCGTTTACCGTGTTACCGGAAGCGCTGGTGACGATGAAGCCTGTGCCGGTAAGTTACCGTTCGCGGTAGCTCGCGCTGCGCTGTCTATACGCAAACACGGTAAACGGTAACGTAAACACAGTAACGATATGCTAAAACTGCCTATAGTCGAGACACTCGGTTAACGTACGGGGGACCCATAAATAATGAGACTTATAATGAGCCGCGTCAGTACCGGCGTTTTTCTGTAGGCGCACACATGCACTGCACTGCACTGACTTCAGTTTGTCAAGAAGTGTCGTCGGGCTTCCATTTCTCTAACGTTTGTTAGATGAGTGCGTTGTTGTTGCCACCTTATTTGTTGACATCGTGAACGTGGAAGAACAACGACACGTTCTGATTCCTTTTGGAATGACTCCCGCAAAGTGGCCTTCACATAAGAATGTTGGAACCAGGCAGGGTCTTAGAACTGTTTCTCGCTGTTCTGAGTTTTCGGGGGAGGGGGAAGAGGGGGGCGGGTCCGAAACTGAAAGAAAGAAAGAAGACGTAAGCCAGGAAAAAAAAACAAGAGTTGCGAACTGCTTTGAACAATAAAAAAAGGCTGTATAACAAGTCCGTTGCGTCTCGCTGAGGGTGTTTTGCGGGTGATTGTTTTTTTTTTTTTATGTTCTGAGAAAACTTTAGCTTGTCATTGTGTCTGTGTCTATATCTTATATTTGTTGGCAGCGAAGAATACGTATTACCAGTGTAAAGTAACCGTGTCAAGTTTGACTGCGCTTCAGCTGAGATATGAGTAGGCGTTTTTTTCTTTTTTTTTTTCGTTATCTCAAATTTAGTCACTCAGTTATCTGAACGAGAGAAATGCGGCCCTACTAAAACGAGTTATCTTGTTCGCGCTGGAAATATTTCGCACGCAAACAAATTCCAGAGTGGCAACATTTAGGCCGTTCTTGATATCTGCATTTTTTTCTTTATTTTCGCGCGTCAACAACCCAGATAAAAAGGGGAGTTGAGGGCTCAGAATGACTGAGCTTCGATTTCAGTTCGTGCCGTGTACAGCCCCCCCCCCCCCCTCCCCCCTCCCCCCAAAAATGACTCACCTGTACCATCCACCCACCAACACATCGATTTCCGAACTGTGCTCCTCCTACCGCGTATTTCTTTTAAATATCAGCTTCTACGCCGCGCTACTCGCTAGTGGCTTACTCGCACCCAAATTTTACTCCTACTCCGTTTCCTTGTTTCCAGCCAAATTCGCTTTCTTTTTCTTTTTTTTTTTCTTTTGCCAGTGCCGCTGTTCCTGCGGCAACATTGGCTGCGCCATTTTTCTTTTTTACGTCTCGCTCCCCGTACGCATCCTTCCGTTCTGTCAGCGCGATGCGATTTTACTTCGACCGCCGTAGCAACAGGGCGAAACCAACGAGGGAGTGAACTGGGTTGAATCGGAGTACAAAATCAATGATGTGCGTCTTCAGGAGCCGGAAAGACAGGTGCCTTTCTTCCCGCGGATCGCGATCCGAATGCGCAAGTTCCTCGGCATCTATCGGCGAGGAGATTCGTTCTGGCTGTGTGTGTACGCGTGTGTGGGGGTGTTCGTGTGTATACACGCGGGGGACGTTACTGAGCCTGGGAAGTGCACGAAAGAAAGCTGCGCCGAAAGCGGCCGACAAAGGAACCGAAGCCAGACGCAAAACGGAACTGGCCGCCGCAGCTCGCCAGGGGAAGGACAACGACGGCTGAGTGATCGAGAATCAATGTTGCCGCGGGAGATTTTGGAGCTTTGAAGCCCCGCCGTTCAAAGACAAGGAAGTGCATCGTGAAACTGGCGCGAATGACGGCCGGTCGATCGAGGATAACGTTCCCCACTCCATCCATAGAACCAGCGCAACAGGGACTCTCTTTCCCGCAGAGATTGTGCTTCTAATCTATTCTGCTCTAAATATATACTGCGCAGTGTCATCTTGCCTTGTGACATCGTTTGGTACAGGTTTCAATAAAAAGCTTCTCAGCGGACATCATGTTTCCATCGGCCAACGCGCGATATGCGTCGAAACGACGACTTAAAACCGCGGGGGCCGTCACCAGCCTGGTCTTTTTCTCTTCCTTCAGTATGACGCCTCGAGGCGCTTGTGAGACCCGACAGGGACATCTACGGATGGGGCTGGCCTGATCGAGCCCCATCTAGTCCATCCATTGATTTTTGAAAACCGACGCGTTTGCCGACGGCCAGTGTAACCGGCATGTGTATTGTTACGATTCAGCGCGCCGCTACCCTGTTGGCGCGTCGTACAAGTCGGTGTAGTGTGGTCGAGTACTCCTGTGCTTTGCGGAAAGGCCGCCTTCCTCGAACGTGTTGAGACAAGCACCCTTTGCGCAGGCCCGGCCAGCGGTGACTCAAGCCGCGGCAGTTGCAAAATACATAACAAACTGTTCGGCACGTTGAACCTGCCAGCAGACGCCGCTCGCCGAGATCTCTCCTCCGCCCCTCTTTCAGACAACATTCGCCGATACCACCGGGAAAGAGTGTTCGTGTGTGTCTGCACTCTTTTCGTGCTGCGTGCAAACCAATAGAAAAGCTGTCTGACCGTTAGCGCTTCACGGGATAAATACGCGGTATTTATCTTCTTGTCCCGGAAGGGAATGGTATACAGTACCGTAAGTACAGGGACAAGAAGGGAGTACAGTTTGATCAGTTGGCTGTGCCAGAGGCTTATCGTACGAACCTCTCGCACCTGGTTCATGGCCACGTGATTGGTCAAAGGCACTGACGGCCTTCAGAAGTCGAGGTAGCGGCGATTCGCGATTTTCCGCAGCCCCGTAAGACCGATATCCCCTCTTTTTTGGGCGTAGCAGGCTACTACCAGCGATACATTCACAGGTATTCTGAGTTAGCCAGACCCCTCACTGACGCCCTTCGGAAAACAGCCCCTTACGGTAAAATGGGATGAGAAGAAGGAGCAGGCTTTCAATGATTTGAAAAGAGCGCTGACGAGCCAGCCGTTGCTTGCAGCCCCTGACTACAACAAACCTTTTGTCATTAAGTGCGACGCTAGTGATCGAGGCATGGGGGTGGTATTGTGCCAGAAAGGGGAGGCGGGTGACGAGCCACCGGAATGACCACCGGGAAGCAGTGTATCAAATTTTCTGTCTTTTTTCGATAGCTACTTAAGTTGGGTGAACGAAAATCGTTTCAAACTAATCTTAGGCGGAGACTTGAATATCGATTTCCTCAAAATTTCTAATACGCAACGAGACCTCCACGTCTATTTGGCATCGAATGGATTTGTTAATGCTGTTCAAGCGCCTACACGCTTCCAAAACAGCTCCTCGACTTTACTTGATGTTTTTATCACCAATATTCACGAATGTATTTCTTTTTCTGGTGTTCTTAACGTACATATTAGTGATCATCTCCCTATTGTTCTTCTGCTATCTACCCCTCCTTCTATACATAAAGTGCCAGATGGTCGCGTGATTACTCGTGACATTAGCAGCTCAAACTTAACAGGTTTCGTGACGCGATATCTCTAGTCGAGTGGTCAGATATCATGCGCACCACGGACCCTGATACGGCTTACAATTGTTTGCATGAAAAGTTCAAAATGGTATACTATAATTGCTTCCCGTACAAATCTTTCAACTGCGTACGCAAAGGCAAGAAACCGTGGATTACCAAAAAGTGTTTGAAGGAAATCCGCATAAAAAATATTCTACAAGGAATTTCTTCAAACCAAAGACAACGAAAAGTTCAAACAGTTCAAAGCGCAAAGAAACAAACTTAATAACCTCCTGCGTTAGGAAAAAAGACGATAAATGCACAATTTATTCAGTCCTGGTGTAATGAAAAAATCAGATATTGCTTGGAAGAACATTAACTCTGTTTTGAATCGTAATAAAAATAGCCATGACACGATACACGAGGTTATCCGGAACAATGAAATCTTAACAAATGCCGAGCTAGCAAACGCCTTTAACGATTACTTCATATCAGTATGCAAGAGTGCTCAAAACCCCGATTATGCAAACTTCATGAAAGAAAGCACCTGTGCTTCAGCCGTCTTGGCCCCCGTCGCTTTACATGAAATTGTGAGCGCTTTTTTTTCTATGAAGAATAGTGGTAGCCCTGACGTTGATGGCTTAGAAATCCGACCGATTAAGTATGTTCTAGACCTTATTTCACCGGTGTTGGACCATGTTTTTCACCTTCTTTTTACTGCTGGTACTTTTCCTAAAAAACTTGAAATGGCTAAAGTTATCGTTTTGCACAAGGGAGGCGACAAAAACGAATTCACAAATTATAGCCCGATCGCGATACTTCATATATTTTCAAAAGGCCTAGAGAAGCTTATACACACTCGCATGATTTCATTCCTTGATAGGCACAAAATAATAACCACCGCACAATTTGGATTCGTTAAAGGCCTTTCCACCGAGACTGCTCTTCTAGCGCAAAAAGAGGCAACTCTTAACTCCTTTGAGCAACAGTTGTACACACTAGGAATATTCATCGATTACTCAAAGGCGTTTGACTGCATTGATCATGTCACTTTGCTAAAAAAGCTCAGCCACTACGGCTTTCGTGGTACCTTTTTGCAGTTACTAACCTCCTACCTTAGCAATCGCCAGCAGAAAGTGAGAATTAATAATCATAGTTCCTGTTTCAAGCCTGTTTCTGCAGGAGTACCGCAACGAAGCATCTTAGGACCCCTGTTATTTTGCATATATATTAATGATTTGGTCAATATTGATAGCTCTGCTAATATTATAATGTATGCCGATGACACGACCATGCTTCTTAGTGCGAAAGACCAAAGTGATGTGTTTCGCATGTCCAATGAACTGCTTGATAAACTGTCTCGCTGGAGCCGAGTGAATTCATTGACAATTAATGCAAATAAAACTAAAGCAGCCTGTTTAGACCAAGAAACCGTACAGTTCACTGCCAGCACACGCTAAAACTAGGTAATTCCGAAATTGAAATTGTACCTACGGTGAAATGTCTTGGAGTAGTGTTTGAGCAACACATGTCGTGGAATGCTCATGTTGACCTCGTTTTATCAAAACTTTCTCGTATTACTGGGGTTCTTTCCAAACTTAGGTTTTGTTTGCCCAAAAGTGTGAAGCTTGTACTATATCGGGCCATGTTTCTATCGCATCTCCAGTATTGTCACTTGGAATGGGGCACCGCAACTAAAGCGAATATTGCTAAACTTTCCAAAGTACAAAAAAAGGCAGTTCGCATCATCATGAACGCAGCATACGATAGTCATACAGCCTCATTTTTCGAAGATTTGAAGTTATTACCAGTAACCCATTTCTATAAATCCTTGCTGCTCAAACGCTACCACACCAATGTGTAAAGAAATAACAACGCACTATGCAGTATTTCCAAACTTCAGCTTAAAACGTACTCGCGAAATATTCGCCGAGTTGACCGCTGGAAAATACCGATGAACCGAACGAATTACGGTGAACAAATGCTACGTTATCAGTTGCCATTTCATTTGAACAATGTACCATGTATATAAGACTGTTCATGTATCATCCGTTTTATGTATTTGAATTTTATGACGTACCGTGTGTGTGAATTTTATGATGTGTTGAATGTGTGAATTTTATGAAGTGCCATGAGTGCTAATCAACCAGGTGTTGCATCTGCTTTGTATAGGGGGCGTGGACCCTGTCAAGCCCTTTCTGAGGCTTTTTGTTCATGGTCCTTAGCACTTCGTGTTGGAATAAACTGATTGATTGATTGATTGATTGATTGATTGATTGATTGATTGATTGATTGATTGATTGATTGATTGATTGATTGATTGATTGATTGATTGATTGAGCACCCCGTGCTTTACGCCAGTCGGAAGCTGACAGTGCGCGAGGAGACATACAGCGCCTCCGAAAGGGAGGAGGAGGAGGAGGTAAACTTTATTTAGCCAAGCTCTGTTACGGGGACGTGGTGGCCGCTGGCTTTAGCCTGGCGGCGACAATGGCAGCCAGATTCGTCAGGGAGGCTTGAACCTCCGGATCAGAGCTGCCCAGCGCCCTCTCCCAGTGCTCGTCGCAGGTGATAGAGGGAAAAGGATCATTGGGACAAGCCCACATGGTGTGGGATAAGGTGGCGGGAATGCCGCATGATGGGCAGTTCGGTGAGGGAAATAAGGATGGGTGAATGCGATGGAGCAGCACGCGACAGGGGAGGCTGCCTGTCTGCAGAAGGCGCCACGTGCGTTCTTGCACGTTGTCGAGACTGACGTGAGCAGGGGGATATACATCGCGGGCGAGGCGGAAATGTGTCGCTATGTCGTGATAGCTGAGTAGGCTATCTCTAGCTGATCTGGCACTGTGCGAGGGGACAAGGCTGGGGCCGGCTCGGAAAGTGAACTGTGAACCCGAATGGGCCGCCTTCCGTGGGCCGCCTCATTACCTCCCAGCCCGGCGTGAGCAGGGGTCCAGATCAGTTCTACTGAGGTGGAGGGGGGATTTTCTCCGAAAAGGAATGCGCGTGCCTCGTGTGGGCAGTTCAAAAGCTAGCTTGCTACATCGCCGGCTCGCATTTGTTATTGAAACTGACCACTGTCCCCTCACGTGGTTGCAGACAATGTCCGCTAAGAACGGCCGCCTCCTGCGCTGGAGCCTCGCTTGGCAGCAGTACTCATTAGAGGTCCGTTACAAAAGGGGAAGCTCAATGGCAACGCTGACGTCCTAAGCCGCTGCCCTTAGTGTAGAGATGGCCTCGAGGAATATGGTTTCATTTTTTTTTTTCCTGAACTATGTTTTTATTACCAACATTGAGTTCTGCGGTTATAATCATGGGGAGTTCCTTTGTTGATGCGTTTTGCATACCAGATTTATTTTCATGCAGTTCATATTCTCGTGTTGAGTGTTGCCACATTAGATGGGTTTTAGTCAGTATGTATGTTTGACTTTAGAAGCAGCCTGGTGGTCTTTCAGGGGATTGTCCTTGCACCCGCTTGCTTAGTAGCTGTGTTTTTTGTGTTTTTCGGCACCTGCGAGTGCACGTGAGAGAGCCATGAAGCCCTCCGCGACATGGAAAGCCAGGAGTGTTCCCGCAAGTGTCTTGACCGTGATTCTGACCGCTTCGTCGTGTTAAAACAATGAGTTACCCTCTGGAAGGACTGATTGAGGTGTTTGTGTGCCGGCCCGAAGTCTCTCCCTTGGACAAGACTCCCTCTTACACGGGCTGGAAACCAATGTCGTCGGGAACTTCCCGCCAGCCGGAGATGCTGTTACGATCGGCGTATTGACAAGCCACGAACGTCTGCAATATTATCGAGTTCAGTCACTCAACCCTCCCGTCGTCTGGTTTTCGCCGGTTCCTTCCCCCCCATCATCGACGGGGAGCGAGCAGGCTTTGTGCGCAAGGACGCGGGGCGACTAATAGGCCTCTTTCACAGCCCCACTGCGCATGCGCTATCCCCTGGCGGCCAAGTCCCTAAGCAGTCCGGCAGGGGCAGCAGATGACATTCCCCACAGCTCCCGCACCAGCGGGAAGGGGTCGTGGTTGTATTTACATCGTTTGATTTTTTGTGTGTGCTCGTTGTGCGCGGAACAATGCCCACAACTTGTGCTGCGTTCCGCTGTAACTCGGAGTGCCGAAAAGGGAAGCGTGTCGGCTTCTATCGCTTCCCGTCGGCCGCACGCGATCGGCTGCGGCGGCTATTGCGTTGCTCGGATCGGCTCGGGTGATGGGAACTTTAGGCTTAGCATCCTGGCGGATATTTGATCGCCGCTATCTGTACAACTGCGAATGACAACCCGTAACACAACTTTTCATCACATTATCATCCCCTTTCTTGCATGTGGAACTTTATTTAAGCTATAACTGCCGTTTGAGCGATCGGTGACCAAGACATCTGCGTAGCCTGATTCGATGCTTCCGCGCAGGTATCGCCATCTCTCGGCCGCTCGGCGCACCGTGCACCGCCGCGACTGGTCAGCGTAGGCTTGCATCGCAGCAGATATCTGATCACCCCCTTTTAAAATAAGCGCCCAGACAACAATCCCTACCACAATTTTTCATCACACTAACACCTACTTTCTGGCATGTGGAACTTCTTTTTAGCGATCAGATTGATTCAGAAGAGCAGCGACAAGCGCGGTTGCTACCGTGGTCTGCGCCGGTTCGAGCCGCTGAGTGTGCCGAGCTGGCAGTTGCGGCCGGCGTGTTCGCGGACTGTTTCCGAAGGCAGAAAACGCTTCACGATTGCTTGCTTTATTCATTTCTTGCGAACAAACGCGCAGAATCTACAAATTCAGCTCAGCGATCGTCGTAGTTGACCATGGAGCAAAAACAGTGGGCGGAGCGACGCCGACGATGCATCTCATGCGCGCATCGGGCCATGTGTCCCAAATTCACGCGTACGGCTAGTCGTGGCGACAGTCGTAACGATCAGTCGCATGCGAATCGCGTGTACCAATCGTACATGTGTCCATCGCTTTAAAATGATGTTGCAGCCATCCAGCGAGCGGCCAGCAACTCAGGAGCAAGCCTGCGCACAAGCTTTATGTGCGCACGGGGCAGCAAATGGGTGGAGCCAGCTCAACAAATGCCGGCCTTTGTTGAGCTGGCGATCGCAGTTCATGCCAGACGACTCCAAGTACTGCTCGCTCTGCTGCTCGGACGGCACACGGACCTGTCCGAGATTTCTCTGCCAGCCCTCATTCAGTGATAAGAAGCCGCTTGGTATTATGTGATGACCAGGGGCTGTCATCTTAAAGGAGCCATGAAGAGAAAATACAACTTAGTTTAATTTGAAAGAACTAGGATTCAGTATCTCACTCAGCTCCATTACAGCCACAAAGATGTTTTTTAACGAAAAAAAAGCAAGAAGTATTTAAAAACTTTCAAATCTTGCGCCACAGTGACGCGTTATGAGCAAGAATGACGTCATATGGGCCAACAATAAAACTTAATTTTCAGTGCGTTAACTGCACGTGAGCATCCAAGTGATGCGGTCAAATGGAACTAGAGGCCCCATTACAGACGTCCAGTCATCTGTCGTCGCGACAGGTCAGTTAGGCGGCCGCCAATCGCACAAACAAGGTTCCGTGACGTCATAGAAAAGTTGCGGTAAATTGGCTAGGGGGTCGCGACTGCTTCACACGTTTTCTTTAATATATCCGTTATTTGTTCGAAGATTGCGATGATATTGGTATCATTGTTATCGGGACTAAGCACTCTTTCTAATAAACCCAACTTGTATTTTGTCTTCATGGCTCCTTTAAGGCGTTATAACACCAACACAGAAGAAAAACTTCGGCTGCTCCTCGCCGTAATGTGGGATTGCCGTGCATACAACGAGAACGCAGCGGAGCAAACGCCGGCGAACCCTGCCGCTTCAACTTCCGCTAGGCACGCTAGGTGGCAGCACATCGCAATGAAACAGGCGGATTCTGCTACTGGACACAAGGCGCTTTCCGCGGCTTCCCGGGAACCCAAGCGCCCGCCGGCAAGGGAAGTCACAATGCGCGATAATGGTGCAGGAGGGATGAACAATGGCGTGCTGCGTTGCTCCTCCGGCAGCAATCTTCAGCTGCGAGCCGAGCATCGTGGGGCCGCTTTGTTGGGGATCCGAGACGGCGCTGTCAAGGAATGTTGCACCATCGAAGCCAACCGACTGACCTGTGAGAGGGAAAGTGCCTTCTTGTGTGGACATCCGCTTTAGTGCCCCGGATTTGGGCGTCCTGACGTCAGCCGAGAAAAAGGGGAAAAAGGGCGGACTCAACCTGGTTATTTAATCTCGTGCACGCAGGAGCGCAGAACCCTGTTCATTCAGTCAAACGTCATGTAAATATCTGTATATAAAGTTTCTTTCTTCGCCCTACGCGGCCCAATGTTTGCCCCAACTCCG